>NW_026712190.1:0-52912 GCF_030504385.1 Musca domestica | reverse complement strand
ATTAAAAAATGAGCTCGGGGTAAGCCTTTGAAATTCCAAAAATTACAAGAACTTGTACCGCAAAGAAAGAAAATAGACTCAAAAGAGCTAAAGAGTTGCTTCGCTTGGGCCGAAAGTGGTGAACTGTCGAATTTGGTTTTCTCCATCTCCGATGAGAAAACATTCGTTGTCCAGCAGTTTGTAAAGAAACAAATGATAGTGTTTACTTGCCAAAGAGGTCAGCTGAAAATGTGCACCTTCTGGTGACCATCATAACTCAAGCGCCGGCCATGGTGATGGTGTGGGCCGTCATAACAGCCGATGGTCGCTCTCCGCTCATATTAATCGACCGTGGCATCAGAATAAATGCCGAATATTATCGCGAAAATATTCTGGAGGGTGTAATTTTAAGCCTTGGGCACGCAAAAATTTCGAGCGCAGACCTTGGACATTCCAACAGGACTCAGCATCATCGCACTCAGCACGCGCCACCAAGAATGGTTACAAAATGAGATTCCACGCTTCATTTCCAGCGGAAAATGGCCACCAAATCTCCGTTGGACTATTGCGTCTGGAATATTTTGGAAAGCAAGGTTGGCACTGAAAAATACCAAAGTGTCGAACACCTGAAGAAAGCGCTTCACCGGGAATGGACCAAAAATACCGCGGAGCAACATTCGGGCAGCGTGTGAAGGTTTCATTTGCCGTTTGAAGGCCATAATTCGTGCCAAAGGTACCAATTCGAACAAATCTAAACATTTTCTAAAATTTGATGCTATTTCCGACATTTTTGATTTCATTCAATAATTTAAAAAAAATATATAAAAATATGACGTTTGAGAGATTTATTTTATCTTATCCTGTAAATGTTCGATTTCTATTAGATGAAGTGGAATATTTTGGTCCGCTATATCTGGTAACTCACGCATATTTCCCCATTTTCCGAAAATTTTGCTCATGTCTCATATAAATATATTAAGTAGACGATATAGTCCAAGTGTGGCACGTTGTAATATTTATATCTGACTTAGATCTGATACGAAAGGGTCAACAGTTTGAATAATCATAACTCAAGGCTGGGGGTATACATCCGACGGCAAAACCGACTAATACTATTTTACTTGTTTTTTTTTATAATCTTTATGCGGCGCTTACATAACTTAAATACTTATTTTATCATTTTAATTACTTTGTCGAAATCAATTAATTCTTTTCGTAAATCCCATCTGTGAATCCAATTCCATGGTTATTATGTGCTTAATCTCTTCAATTAAATCTATTGTAATCCCATTTTGAATATTTGGCAAATTTCTGTGCTGATAAAAAAGAAGAAATATTCTAAAATGAATATTGGAATTTTCTGATGAAATACATTTAGCCATGCCATACAATTTTGCCCAAGCGAGGGATTGAGTTTTAAAAGTATTTAACAATGTAGTGATTGTATAAAAATTATATCGAATATATATGTATACATCTCCAATTATGTACATAGGTAAATACATATATACATATCAGGACAATTTCATAGAAGACAATGTTCAATGCTCCGATGTTATGAATAAATATTAACAATTTTCTGTAGCCATCTTCACTTTTTTATCACAAATTGTGTCAACACACACACACACATACATATGTATGTATGTGTGTACTCATACTTTTCTCTATGTACTGGGAAAATGCACACAAACCACCCATATTGAAATAGCCCTTATTGTCATATGTATGTATCTTCTTCTTGGGTATTTGCCTTTTTCGATTACCAACTCACACACAACACATGCTAATGGAGGGTCAGAGTATTTATGTTTTCAGCTTTGTGCCATCCATTTGTGTTAAATTGAATAAAAACAAGTTAAAAAGTATCGGTCGGTATTGCCGACAGATATATACCCTCAGCCTGTGTTAGATTAATTAAATATAATTTGACTTGTGTTACAATTATTCAAACGTTTTACCCTCTATGGAGCAGGTTCCGAAGGAATGGGCCAATATTGTCTATTTCGTATCGGACCCCAAAATATGATATAAATATTCCGACCTTCCTGGTAGGATTATATCGACTAACTCCTTCACTATATATGAGATATGTAATAATTTTAGAAAATGTTAAAATGTGCGTGATGTACAAGATAGAGTCTACCGAAATATTCCGCTTTTGTACTTCATCTGATACAAATAAATAATATTGAGCGAAATATTTGGCAGCATAAAAGAAAGGATATTTACGTCCAATTTTATGCGAAATCATAAACTCCGAAATTTTATGCGAAATCATTCAGAAATATTTGAGCATAGCAAGTAGTAAGAATTGCTAAATTCTTTCGAAAGTTATGACAGATAAAATTATTGAAAATTGTGACCCCAGAAGAGGTTGGCAGATATATAACAACTTCACATCCGATCTTGTGTTAGCAAATATATTTGTATGTGTGAAATTTGAGGAGAGTTGGGTGTTTATTTCGCTTTATTGAGCGTTCGTTTTTCAAATCTTGAACCCTGTGTATGGGGGACAAGAAATGGGTCGATCTATACCATCTTTATAACAGATCTTGTGTTGATAGAATGTTTAGATGTTCCAAGTCTCTTCCAACCTTGGACTAATAAAATTATTGGGATGTGTGAAATTTGAAGACTATCGAACTTTTACATCACATTTTATAGAGTTTAATTATTCAAAATTTTGACCCTTTGTGGGGGAGGTCCCTGATGGAGTGGACCGATAATTGTCTATTTCGCACATGACCTAGCACTGATGAAAATATGAGGATTCGCAAAGTTCCAGCAAAATCGGATTATCCTTTCTCTTTTTGTGCAAAAAATATTTTTGAAAAGTTCGACCTTTTGTGGGGAGGTACCAGAAGAAGTGGACCGATACATTCCATTTACGCACCAGACCTTGGAGTAATAAAATTATTGGGATGTGTGAAATTTGAAGACTATCGGACTTCTACATCACATTTTATAAGAGTTTTAATTATCCAAAATGTTGACCCTCGGTGGGGAGGTCCTAATGGAGTGTACCGATATTGTCCACTTTCGCACATGACTTAGCACTGATGAAAATAATAGAATTCGCAAAGTTCCAACAAAATCGATTATCCTTTCTCTTTCTGTGCAGTGAATTATTTTCTTTGAAAATGTTGACATTTTGTGTAGGAGGTACCAGAAGGAGTGGATCGATATTGCCCATCTCCGAACTCGATCTAAGTTTGACAAAAATATTACGATGTACCAAGTTTGGATCAAATCGGATACTCCCTTCGAGAGTTATCGTGCGCACCAGCCAGCCAGACAGACAGACGGACGGACATCGGTAGATCGACTCCAAATGTTCTGAAACGGATTTGGTCCAAAGAGACCTAGGGTCTAAAACCGTTATTTCGACTAGGCACGTTTTGACCGTATCAAATGATATATACCCTCTGTAGCCATATGACTGAGGGTATAACAAGTAAAAAACTGTAAGTTCGGCCGGGCCGAACTTTGAATACCCTCCAACATTTGTACAAATCTGGCAATTTTCAAATTCTTAAAATCCATTAAAAATTCTGTTAAAATCTTAAAATACCTAATGTAGCCGCATATTAGGGTCTATACGCCGACGTGGACCTGCATACGCAACTGTCGCTAAAATCATCAAAATACCGAATATCGGAGGTACCGTTATATGGGGGCTATACGAAGACGTGGACCTGCACAGACAATTTTCTGTCGTAGGCTGTAGTATTCATTACGAACTTCACATACCAAATTTGAAATTGTTTCGGTAAATTATGTCGCTAAAATCATCAAAATACCGAATATAGGGAGGTACCGTTATAATGGGGGCTATACGAAGATGTGGACTTACATGGCCCATTTTCAATAAAAAAAGTTCTGCAGACATAATACACATTTGAGTAAATTTTTATTAACTTACTTCATTTCGTTCGGAAGCTAGAGCGAATCAGCATAGAATTTTATGCTGATCAGAATATATATACTTTGAGGGGTCTAAAATGTATATTTCGAGGTGTTACAAACGGAATGACAAACTTAATATACCCCCCATACTATGGTGGAGGGTATACTAAGAACGATGAAATTTCGAATAATTTGTACAAGAAGAAAGTAAATAAATAACAACAAATATATTACAAATGTTGTAAAAGCTTATATCTGTGGTATGGCAGGGCATGGCAAAAATGGGTATTACATCTTCTTATTGGAAGCAAGAGTTTCGACATTTTTTTGCATTTATAATGTTTTTATTCAATTTGTAAATAATATAAAAGGTATATTTGAACTGGACATTTTAAGAAACTACAGTTTAAACACATTTCTTGATTTAATCTCACAAGTGTATGTGTCGAAAGCATACCACAGAGGGTAAATATTATTTGATATGGACATAACATTTTATTTACATACTAGTTACGACAATGAACAACATCGGGCCAAACTAAAACTATGAAACTTGGAATTTAGGCCTCTCTTGGTTTAGGGAATTAGTCTCGATTGTCAAAATTCGAAAGGTCTTGTAAGGATTCTAATTCTACTGAGTAGATTTACAATTTGAGATTATTGTTGAGCAAGACGGACAATAATATAATTTTGCACAACTACAACAACATAACAAGTATTCTGACGATACTTACGTTTGGAAACAAACTTTAATTCACAAAATGACGCTGCAGGTCAATTTATATTTAAATTAAAATATTTTTTTGACCTGGCGATCGGCACTATAAATGACAACTTCAAGACGGAGAGTAATTTTTATTGGTATAATGAGGGGAACTTGTAGATTGTTATTCATCGATGTCAATGAAGTCCATGTCGATGTCATCATCGATGGATAAAAAAACTGCAGGGTGCGATAAAAAAACTGCAAAAAAGTCAAACGTCATAATTTTTACATTTTTTTAAATTTTATTGAATGAAAGCGAAAAATGTCGGAAATAGCTTCAAATTTTAGAATAAGTTTAGATTTGTTCGAATTGGTCACCTTTGGCACGAATTATGGCCTTCAAACGGCCAATGAAACCGTCACACGCTGTCCGAATATTGCTCTGCGGTATTTTGGCCCATTCGCGGCCAAGCGCTTGCTTGAGGTGATCGACACTTTGGTATTTTTTAGAGCCAACCTTGGTTTCCAAAATACTCCAGACACAATAGTCCAACGGATTGGTATCCGGAGATTTTGGTGGCCATTGTTCGCTAGAAATTAAGCGGGGAACCTCATTTTCTAATTGGAATTCCAAGGTCTGCGGCCAAAATGTTTGCGTGCCCAAGGCTTTCATACACCCTCCAGAATATTTTCGCGATAATATTCAGCATTTATTCTGTTGCCACGGTCGATTAATTCGAGCGGAGAGCGACCATCGGCTGTTATGGCGGCCCACACCATCACCATGGCCGGCGGTTGAATTCTGGTGGCCAACCGAAGGTGCACATTTTCAGCTGACCTCTTTGGCAAGTAAACACGTTCATTTGTTGTTTACAAACTGCTGGAGAAAACCGAAGTCGGCAGTTCACCACTTTCCGCCAAGCGAGGCAACTCTTTAGCTCTTTTGAGTCTATTTTCTTTCTGTTGCGTTGTAAGTTCTTGCACTTTTTGGAATTTCAATGGGTTTACCCCGAGCTCATTTTCAATGTTTGCCGAATGGAATATTGCGATATGTTCAGCTCACGAGCCATTTTTCGGCCAATGCGACGTGGGTTTCGATAAAGTCGCTTTTTTTACTTTTCGAACCATTTCTGCTGATGTTGCTGTTTTCTTCCGTCCACTTCCTTACCGTCGGTCTACGCTACCAGTATCACGTAATCAGTAACGAGCGATGGTACGAGACACAAAAGATTTATTCACATTTAATTGCTGGAGTGCTCTAACGATAGCCACTTGTGGTTCTCCAGCCAAATATAAAGAAATCTCGCTATCACGCCTGAATGCCACCACGAATAACTTTTTTCTGGAAAATTCTCAAAATGAGCTGTCACTGGAATAATTTTAACAGCTGTCGGACGAGTGGCTTAGAAATGACAGCAGTCTGAAGTTGGTTGCAGTTTTTTCATTTCACCCTGTAAATGCAATGGCAGATATAAGTATTGGAAATTTCAACCCTTTGTGGTTGAAGTACCAGAACAGGTTGGCAGATATCTATTATCTTCATAACAGATTTGGGCTTGCAAACAAGTGCGCCGAAATATCCCATGTTCATAGCAGATATTGAGTTAGTAAAAATAATGGCATGTCGGAAATTTGAAGAAATCAGAGGTTTATTTCGGAATTCTACAATTTTTATAACAGGTATTTTGTTGATAGAAATATTGAGATTTACCAAGTCTGGATGGAATCGGATGTTAATTTCACGTTATATGAGCTTCAGGGATATTCAAAATTTTGACCCTTTGTGGGTGAGGTACCAGAAAGAGTGCACCGATATATTCCATCTTCACATCAGTTCTTGTGTCAGTAGAAATATTGAAATGTGTGAAATTTAAAGAGAATCAGATGCTTTTTCTTCGCTTTTTACGAACTTCATGCTATTCCAAATTCTGAACCTTTGTGTGGGAGGTACCAGAAGGAGTGGACAGAAAAATATCCCATCTTCATATCAGATCTTGTGTTAGTATAAATAATCGGCTATTCGAAATATTAAGGGAATCGGATGCTTATTACGGTTATTCAAAATTTTGACCCTTTAGTGGGGGAGGTACCACAAGGAGTGGACCGATACATTCTATGTTCACAGCAGACTTAGTACTGATGCAAATATTTGGATTTCCAAATTTGGAGCAAAATCGTATCATCCTTTTTTTCTGTGCAGTAAAGTATTTTCTTTGAAAAGTTCGACCTTTTGTGGGGGAGGTACCAGAAGGAGTGGACCGATATTGCCCATCTCCGAACTCGTTCCAAGATTGACCATAATTTTACGATGCACCAGGTTTGGACCAAATCGGATGCTCTCTGTGAGAATTATCTCGCGCACCATCCATCCAGCCAGGCAGACAGACGGACGGACGAACCGACATCGCTAGATCGACTCCAAATGTCCTGACTCCTGTCAATTAAAAACTGAAGAAAGATCTTTATTACCATTTAGTCTCCCCTTGCCCTGAAAAGTTTTTCAATTGAATCTGTCATTTGCAAATACCACAATGTCGCCACATGTCGCATCATTTATACATATCCTGTCATCATGAGATTTTCATACATATCGAAATGCTTACATGACGTATATGTCGTAAAGTTTACGAACTTGTCAAACAAAAAATTGACTTTTCCTAAAGAAAATCAGACATAATTGCTGCTATTTGGTTGGCAATATCGACAAAATATTGAAATATTTATTTCACCTGGGTATTAATTTGTTCTACAAATACAAACAAAAAAAAAAATAAAAAAAATCAAAACAATAAATATAGTGTTTGTCTTCAGACCAAGTTTTTAATCTGAACTTTTGATGGTTTCGAGATCTATTTATTGATTTGTTACTCCCGGCAACCATAGGCATCCTAGGTGGCACGCGCATTCAACAATCCACTCGGATTAAAGATTTTGCTGATTTGACATTTTCTTTTTATAGTCTTTTTATTTTTTCCTTTTGTTTTTTTTTTTTTTTTTTTTGCCCATATCAAAATGAACAGCCAGGCAAGTCATATATTGAGAATACAAAAAGGCAATCTGAACAACTTACTTTCTTTGGTTGTTCCTTTTCCTAAGGGTTATGAAAGACATTAATATTTCAACCCATGGTAGAATGAATCTCTAAAAGCAAAAACCGACAAACAAAAATGAAAGTTACTTTTTTTCCTTTTTTGTTTTTGTTTTTTTTATTGCAATTGCCGCTAAAGCAAATTTTGGCAAATAAAGCAAAAATTCCCCTAATTTAATCTAATTTATTTTTAATGACTACTTTTGTAGTTCCGTCAGCGGATAAAATCATTAATTATAGAAATTAATTTGACGTAAGACCAGGAAACATGCCTAGTGAAATAAAGTGAAAATTCTTGAAAGGGACTTTAGATTGATGGGTTTTCGTCATACAAAAGTTAAAAAAAAAAGAAAAAAAAACTAGTAAAAAAGCAGCTAAGTTAGGCTGTGCCAAAAATTTAAGAAAAAATTGAAAAATTTAAAAAAAAAAACGAAAAATACTGTTTAAATGATGACCCTTATACGGGGGCCATACGAAGGGCCCTGCATAAGTAATATCTTGTTGTTGTTGTACTCATTAAGATCTTCAAATACGAAATTTTGAAACAATTCCGGCGAATATTGACGCTAAAATCATCAAAATACCGGATATTGATAGGTACCGTTGCATATGGGCTATACGCAAAACGTGGACCGACGTGGCCAATAACGAACTTAACCTGCCTGTCATCTAACTTAGTTCGTTCGAAAGATAACGTGATTACAACAGACAGACAGTCGTACATTGCTAAATCGTCTTCGAATTCTACGCTGATCCAGGATCCAGGAGTTACAAACGGAATGACAAAGCTAATGTACTCTCCATAGAATGGTGGAGGGTATAAAAGATTTTGAGGATTCTAAGTAAATTACTTTCTAAGTCGATTTATGGATGAACAAAATGCAGGTAACATTTATAGTCCGATTTAGATAAAATTTTTCTCCGGCCATTTGTTTGACCTTGATCAGATTTGGATATAGCTGCCAGGGTGAGAAACGAAATCAAACGCCGCAATTTTTAATTTTTTTACAATTTTATTGAATGAAAGCAAAAAATGTCGGAAATATCACCAGAAGAAATGGTCCGATCTCTACCGATCTTACAACATATCTTGTCTTGATGGAAATACTGAGTATACCAAGTCTGAAATGGAATCGGATGTTGAATTCGCTTTTTATGAGCTTCATGGATATTCAAAATTTCGACTTTTTGTGGGGGAGGTACCAGAAGAAGTGGACCGATATATATATATATATATATATATATATATATATATATATATATATATATATCCCATATTCACAGGAGATCTTGTGTTAGTATTTCGCGTTTTATGAGCTTAATGGATATTCAAAATTTTTTTGGGGAGGTATTAGAAGAAATGGACCGATATATTCCATTTTAACACCAGACCAGATAAAATATTGTGAGTTGTTATAAGAGTTGCTATTATTTTAATTTTTGACTCTTTACGGGAGAGATACCAGAAGTAGAGGACCTATATATCTTATCTTCACAGCAGATCTTGTGATAGTAGAAAAAATGGGATGTGTGAAATATAAAGAGAACCGAATGATTTTTTCGGATTTTATAATCGTTTTGGTTATTCAAAGTTTTGACCCTCCAGAAGGAATGTTTCGATCTCTATCATTTTTTAGTAAATGTTAATCTTGCGTTTTATGAGCTTCACGAATATTAAAAAACAAAAAAAAAAAAAAAAAAAAAAATTCAACAAAGTCAAATGCCATAATTTTTACATTTCTTTTTTTTAATTTTATTGAATGAAAGCAAAAAATGTCGGAAATAGCATCAAATTTTAGAATAGGTCTAGATTTGTTCGAATTGGTCACCTTTGGCACGAATTATGGCCTTCAAACGGCCATTGAAACAGTCACACGCTGCCCGAATGTTGCTCTGCGGTATTTTGGCTCATTCCCGGCGAAGCGCTTGATCAATCGTGATCGACACTTTCACTTTCCAAAATAATCAAGAGACAATAGTCCAACGGATTGGCATCCGGAGATTTTCGTGGCCATTGTGCTTTGGAAATGAAGCGAGGAACCTCATTTTGTAACCGTTCTTGGGTGGCGTATTCTGAGTCCTGTTGTAATGTCCAAGGTCTGTTTTCATCTCACCCTATGAACCGATTTATCCAAATCTGATCTGATGTCCGGCACCAAATATCATTCTTGTGGGGTGCATATTTCGCATGTGAGGGACTTAAAACCCCAAATCGGATGAAACATATATATGGGAGCTATAGCTATATTTGGACCGATTTTCTAAATTTGATGTACTTATGCTAGATTGAAATCGGTGGGCTGTACCAATATTAGCCAGTTGGTGCACAATAAACCTGAAATCTGTTGAAGATATACATGGGAGCCTTATCTAAATTAGATCCGATTATAACCAATTTCAATAGGGTTCGTCCTTGGGCCAAACAAATATTGTTTGGAAAATTTCATCTCAATCGGATAATGTGCGACCTGAATTTTGTTCAGAAGAATACATGGAATACTAGCATGCATAAATCGACTCAGAAAGTGATTCTATGATGATCCTCAAAAGTAACTATGGGTCTATATCGCTTCCTTCTCCATGTTACATACTAATACACAAAGACATAACACCTTTATCACAATGTGGTGTAGGGTATAAAAACAAGTAAAAAAGCAGATAAGTTTGGTCGGACCGAACTTTTAATAACCTCCACCATTTGGATAGAACTGTAGTACCCATTAAGATCTTCAAATAGGAAATTTAAAACAATTCCGGCGAATAATGGCGCTAAATTCATCAAAATACAGAATATCGGAAGATACCGTTATATGGGATTTATATGAAATCGTTGACCAACATGGCCCATTTACAAACATAACCTCCCTACTGGCAAAATACACATGTGTGCAAAATTTTAGCTTTCTATTTCAATTCGTTCGAAAGATAGCATGATTACAACAGACTGACTGACATCGATCTTGAATTCTACGCTGATCCAGAATATATAATTGTGGGATCTATCATGAATACTTCGAGGAGTTACAAACGGAATGACAAAGCTAATTGTGAGGATGTGGCAAATGCAGGACAATTTGTAGTCCGATTTAGATCAAATTTTACTCAGGTCATTTGTTTGACTCAAGCTTGAACTCTATTGAAATTGATAATAATCGGATACGATTTGAATATAGCTCCCATATATAATTTCGTCCGATTTCATAATTATTATGTGCACCAAATGCATAATATCAACTCAAATCGAATTGATTTATGCCTCGGATTCGGATCATATACGCACTCCGCAACAATGATACTTTAAACAAGATGGATACAGCTCAGTATACATCTGCCAAATTTCATCGAGATCGGTTCTGATTTGGATATAGGAATATCGGTCCACTCCTTCTAATTTTTTCCCCAAAAAAGACCAAGATTTCCGCCAAAAATAATTTTCAGCATAAAACAAGAAAGGTTCATCCATTTTTGTGCAAACTTTGCAAATTCCAATATTTTTATCAGTGCTATGTCAGGTACAAAAATGTTTAAATGGACACACGAAGGGTCAACATTTTGAATTTTCGTAACTATCATAAAATGCGAAATAAGCATCGGATTCTCTTCTAATTTCACAAGTCCCAATATTTCTATAAGCACAAGATGTGAAGATGAGACATATCGGCCGACCTCCCCCACAAAGGGAATAATTATAACTCTTTTAAATTTTGAAATAAGTGTCCGACACTCTTCAAATTTCACATGTCCCTATATTTCTATTAACACAAGATCTGGCGTGAACATGAGATATCCACGCCTTCTGTTACCTCCCCCACAAAGGGATCACATTTTTTGAAAACAAAAAGCCCTAAAAAATCGAATTATGCATCCGATTCTTTGCAAATATCACACATCCCAATATTTCCACTAACACAAGCTATGGTATGAAGATGATAGATATCGACCAACCCCTTCTAGTATCTCCCCCACAATGGGATCAATATTTTAAATACTTATATTCCTCATAACTTGGGAAACAAGTCACCGATTCCAGTCAAACCTGGCATACATCTGATGCGCATATGGAATTTTTCTGCCCACTCTTTCTGATACCTCCCCCACAAAAAGTTAAACTTTGAAAGTAAATAGCGACAAAAACTAGCCCATCACTAACTTATTAACCTACCGACGAACTTGTTTTTTGTCTGACATTAGTTCGAATAGATTTTCACTTACGATGCAACTTCCAGCTTCTCATCAAACATTTTGCTGGGTATGAAAGTAGGCTTAGCACTTAAAAATAAAATCATTTAGCATTTCCACCAGAGTCACAAATTTACGCTCTGATTAATAAGCAAAACAAAGAAAACAAAAAGAAAATCTGCAAAAAAAAAAAAACATTTCATAAATTTTGATGAGGGTTTTTTGTTGCCTCAGATTTATCTACAAAGCTCCAATAAAAACCAGACTATCAAGCAATAATGTCCTGCCGAAAAACGCAAAAGTGTCAGGGACACGCTTCCATGGCATTTATATTTTCGTGTTAATGAAGGTACACCAAGCAACAAAAAAATCCTTAGCTTGAAAAATTCATGTTATGCTAAATAATTTAACGTTTGATTTTTGTTTTTCTTTTTTTTTATGACAAATGGTATGAAATTAAGTGAATTGATATGTTATTGATATAAAAAAGGAGGATTTAGTATAAATATCTCAAAAAAAAGTTATATTTTATTGACATAAATTTACGGATATATAATTGTACAAAATAGGTAACTTCAATACCCAAAAGAATCGGCTAGACCTAGAATCTTAAAACATGTCGGTATTGGTGGGTACGTGGGCGACAAGACCGTGTTTTTGGGGAATTTTCACTAAAAGTTGCAAAAAAGTATTAAAACTAAAATCCATTGGCACATCTCAATATTTCTATCAACTCAGGGTCTGTTGTGAAGATAGTAGAGATCGGGCCATTTCCTCTGGTACCTCCCTCACAGAGGTCAAAAATTTGAATAACAAAAACGATCATAAAATCTGAAATAAACACCCGGTTCTCTTCATATTTCACACATCCCATTTTCATATTTCACACATTCTACTAACACAAGATGTACTGTGAACATGGGATATATCGGTCCACACCTTCTGATACCTCCCCCACAAAGGGTTAAAATATTAATTATACATGAAACTCACAAAACGTGAAATTAACATCCGATTCCATTCTGACTTGGCACATCTCAATATTTCCATCAACACAAGATCTGTTATAAATATGGTAGAGATTGGACCATTCCTTCTGGTAATCACCCCTAAAAGGGTCAAAGTTCTGAGTAATCAAAACGAGCATAAAATCCGAACTAAGCATTATTTCTACTAACACAAGATCATGATTTTAGCTACATTATTTACCGGAATTATTTCGAATTTCGTATCTGAAGTTCGTAACGGGTACTACAGCCTATGACAACAATTTTTATATGCAGGTCCCGATAGTCGGTATTTTGACAATTTCAGCAACATTATTCACCGGAATCGTTTCAAAGTTCGTATTGAAAGATCTTAATGGGTACTACAACTTATGGCAAAAAAAATTATGCAGGTCCACATCTTCGTATACCCTGCATATGACAGTACCTCTCGATACTCCGTATTTTCATGATTTTTGCGACATTATTCACCGTAATTTCGTATTTGAAGTTCGTAATGGGTACAACAGGCTATGACAAACAACCTCGTCTTCATATAGTCCCCATATAACGGTTTTCACTTAAGTGGTAGTTTTCGGACATTTTTCGAAATTTTTCAATTTCTTCCTTAAAAATATTCCTCGTAATTTTATCAGCAATACTGCCGAAGACACTATATACCTAAACTGCATGGATTTCGTGGAATCTTGAACTTCGAGGTGTAGGGAATTGCCGGTGTATTAACGAATGCTGATTTAGACTTACAGTAACAAAAATCTTTGAGGTTGAAATAATATGCTGCGATCCACATGATATCCAAGATGCCGACGTATGAAACCAACTAGTCTCCATGGGTAAGCTCAGACATGTTGAACATCTCATTTCCACATCTCTTTTGTGAGGTTAATGACCTCACTACTTATACGCTCTGTGTGACCAAATGCTCTTTATCTGAAACCCTCATTTACTTTAAGACCATAAAATTCGCAAATTTCAAAAAATATTAATCATGACAACACATTTTGAACTTTTCTTGCTTTCCATAAAAATTTCCTTTGAACTTCGGTCACATTTCACTTCATCAAATTTTGTCGCCCACACATCCGATGTGGCTATCACACGCACATTTGCAACGCCGGTCGCCGAAAACAATCCAATTAATTTCTGTGTGCCTCTTTTTGTGTGTTTCGTGTGTTTGTGTGTGTGTGTGGCAAGAAAAAAAGGTTTTGTGTTGCGTCAGCAGCTGGAAAAATAAATCCTTTGATAATTCTTTATTGGTGGCAGTTTCTTGGAAATCAAATGGCCAAAAACCAAGAAAACAGTTCCAGGAATTCTGTGTGAACCCAGAATTCTATGGTGCCGATGCTGATGATGACAACTGCTGTTAGTGTCCATCATATTGACAACATTTTGCAATTACAGGGTGTGATGAAAAAACTGCAACCAACTTCAGACTGCTGTAATTTCTAAGCCACTTGTCCGACAGCTGTTAAAATTATTCCAGTGGCAGCTCATTATATTGTTTACAAGCGTAAAAAAGCATTTTGGTTAGAATTTTTCAGAAAAAAAACGTATTCGTGATGGAATTCAAGCGTGATAGTGTGATTTCTTATAGTTGGCTGGAAAACCACAAGTGGCTATCCTTAGAGCACTCCAGCATTTAAATGTGAATAAATCTTTTATGTCTCGTACCATCGCTCGTTACCGATTACGTGATACTGGTAGCGTAGCCCGACGTCAAGGAAGTGGACGGTAGAAAACAGCAACATCAGCACAAAATTAAAGAAGCGGCTTGATCGAAACCCGCGTCGCAGTGGCCGAAAAATAGCTTGTGAGCTGAACATATCGCAATATACCATTCGGCAAATATTGAAAAATGAGCTCGTGGTAAAGCCATAGAAATTCCAAAAAGTGCAAGAACTTACACCGCAACAGAAAGAAAATAGACTCAAAAGAGCTTAAGAGTTGCTTCGCTTGGCCGAAAGTGGTGAACGGCGGAATTTGGTTTTCTCCGTCTTCGATGAGAAAACATTCGTTGTCCAGCAGTTTGTAAACAAACAAAATGATGCCAAAGAGGTCAGCTGAAAATGTGCACCTTAGGTTGGCCACCAGAACTCAAGCGCCGCCCATGGTGATGGTGTGGGCCGCCATAACAGCCGATGGTCGCTCTCCGCTCGTATTAATCGACCGTGGCATCAGAATAAATGCCGAATATTATCGCAAAAATGTTCTGGAGGGTTTATTAAAGCTTTGGGCAGACAAACATTTTGTGCCGCAGACCTTGGACATTTCATCAGGACTCAGCACCATCGCATTCAGCACGCGCCACCCAATAATGGTTACAAAATAAGGTTCCTCGCTTCATTTCCAGCGCACAATGGCCACCAAAATCTCCGGATACCAATCTGTTGGACTATTGTGTCTGGAGTATTTTGGAAAGCAAGGTTGGCACTAAAAAATTCCAAAGTGTCGATCAACTCAAGCAAGCTCTTAGCCGGGCCGGGAATGGGCCAAAATACCGCCGAACAACATTCGGGCAGCTTGTGACGGTTTCATTGGCCGTTTGAAGACCATAATTCATGCCAAAGTTGACCAATTCGAACAAATCTAAACTTATTCTAAAATTTGATGCTATTTCCGACATTTTTTGGCTTTCACTCAATAAAATTTAAAAAAGTAAAAATATTGGCGTTTGACTTTGTTGCTGTTTTTTTATCTTACCCTGTACACACACACGAAGATTTTGTTATCCTTTGTGTTATGTTTACTTCCGCGTATAGAGAATGTCAATTAATCAATCTGTGTTATGTTTGAATCGAAACTATTCGACATTGTCTCGTTCGGATAACAGATGTATGGCGCCCAACCGATATGAAATCACGTATTACTTTGGAGCATATTTTGTGTTTCACTATTTGTGAAACTATTGTTATTTTTGTATAGCCATGTACCAAATGTCATTATGTCACGAATTTCCGTTTCCTAATGTGCCTAGAAATATTATTTAGTGAAATTAAGGTATTGCGAAAGCAAATTAAGTTTGTAGAAGCCAATCTCTGGGCAATTGGTCTAATATTTATACCCCCCACACCACAATGTTGTACAGGGTATTATGTCATAGCTCATATGTTCGTAGCATGCAAAATGAGAGGGGAAAATCCAAGTTTTTCTTTCAATTAAGTCGATTTATGGAGGTCTATCCGTCTGTACATGTATTTTTGTGAAAAAAGTATAACTCACATTTATTGTCCAATTGAGATACAATTTTGAGATAATTCGGACAATAGGTTGATTTTGGCTGAAAATTTATATTTTCTTCATGGAAAGAAAATTTTCCGACAGAAGATATTTAATATAAATATAAAACACAGGGTCCTTATATTAGCAAAGGGGAATTAAAAAGTCTACTTAACCTAAATAAACCAAATCGATTGGAAAATATGGCCAAGACCCTTTCAAGAATTTAAATCAGGAGGCATCACTATATAAGGGACATACCAAAAGCTGGGCCTATCTTCATAATTTTGTTGTAAAAAATGGTAATAATAAAAAACCAGTAAAGAAAATCTTAAAATCGGGCGGGGCCGACTTTATGATACCCTACACCACTTTGCTAATTTAGTAGAGCTCCGCATAACAATTAAAAGTTTTTATGGGAGAATTCAATCATACACGCCATGATTATAAGTATAATTTAAAGTTCAAAGAACTAAATACGCCGAAGCATTTGTATCTTTTAAATTCGGACTTGTGTTGCCCATTTGGTGAACAAATAATTTGAAATCGGATAAAGATATATATGGGAGCTATATCCAAATCGGAACCGATCTTGATAAAATTTGGGCAAATATTAGACATTTGGTGCACAATAAAATGTAAATCGGACGAAGTTATATATGGGAGCTATATCCAAATCTGAACCGATCTCGATAAAATTTGGCAAAGATATTTCTGAGCTGTATTTGATATATTTCCCCAAATATTGTTGTTACAGAGTGCATATAACGGCTGCGGAGGACAAAAATAACAAATCGGATGAACAATATATATGGGAGCTATAGCTATATCTGAACCGATTTCGGTTAAATTTGGCATAATTATTTTCAGGCCTAATTTGGGTGTATATGTAAAATTCCATACAATTCGGGCTGATATTACACGTTTGGTGCGCAATAAAAGGTAAATCGGACGAAGATATATATGGGAGCTATATCTAAATTTTGACCGATTACCTCCAATTTCAATAGGGTTCGTCCTTGGGCCAAACAAATGATATGTGCAAAATTTCATCTCAATCGGATAATAAATGCGACCTGCATTTTGTTCACAAAAATACATGGACAGACGGACATGCATAAATCGACTCAGAATGTGATTCTAAGCAGATCATCAAAAGGAACTATGGGTCTATCTCATTTCCTTTTGCCTGTTACAAACAAATGCACAAAGACATAATACCCCGACCACCTTGTGGTGTATGGTATAAATAGTAATAATCACAGGTTAAATAGTGTCAGTCGATTTTTGCTGACGGATGTATATCCTCAACTATTGTCGTTTATTTAAACATATTTTGGCATCCGTATTTATTACTGATCATGTTCAGCCTTTATGGGGGAGGTTCCCAAGGAGTTGCCCAATTTGTCAAACTCTTCTCGGATATAATGTAATATTTAGTACAACGTGCCATATTTGCAGTATATCACTTGATATGAGATACAGGCTGAGAGCATCAAATTTTAGAATAAGTTTAGATTTGTTTGAAATGGTTACCTTGGTCATGAGTTATCGCCTTCAAACGGCCAATGAAACCGACGTCACACGCTGCCCGAATGTTGCTCTGCGGTATTTTGGCCCATTGCCGGCGAGGCGCTTCCTTGAGGTGATCGACACTTTGGTATTTTTTAGTGCCAACCTTGATTTCCAAAATACTCCAGACACAATAGTCCAACGGATTGGTATTCGGAGATTTTGGAGGCCATTGTGCCCTGCAAATGAAGCGAGGAACCTGATTTTGTAACCAATCTTGGGAGGCGCGTACTGAGTGCGATGATGCTGAGTCCTGTTGGTATGTCCAAGGTCTGCGGCTAAAATGTTTGCGTGCCGAAGGCTTTAATACACCGATTTTTAATACACAGATTTTCAGCTGACCTCTTTTGCAAGTAAACACGATCATGAAAAAACGAATGTTTTCTCATCGGAGACGGAGAAAATCAAATTCGTCAATTCACAACTTTCGGTCAAGCGAAGCAACTCTTTGGCTCTTTTAAGTCTATTTTCTTTCTGTTGCGGTTTATGTTCTTACACTTTTTGGAATTTCAATGGCTGTTCCCCGAGCTCATTTTTCAATATTTGTCGAATGGAATATTGCGATATTCTCAACTCACGGGACATTTTTCGGCCACTGCGAAAAGAATTGGGCGCTTATTTCGAATTTTTAGTGAATTTTGTTATTAAAAACTTGATCTCTCTGTGGGGGAGGTAACAGAAGGAGTATTTCGATATATTTTATGTTAACACCAGATGTTATATCAAAATAAGTAATAAGATGTGTGAAATTTTAAGAGAGTCGGATGCTTATTTCACCTTTAATGAGAGATATAATTATTCAGATAATTTTGACCCTTACTAAGGGAGGTACCAAAAGGCGTGGTCCGATCTCTACCATCTTTGTAACATATATTTTGTTGATGGCAATATTGAGATGTACCAAGTCTGAATGGAATCGGATGTTAATTTCGCACGTTATGAGATTCAGGGTTATTCAAAATCTTTACCATTTGTGGAGGAGGTACGAGAAGGAGTGGACCACACATCAGAACTTGAGTTAGTGGAAATAATTGGACGTGTGTAATAAGGAGAGAACCGGATGCCCAATTCGGATTTTCTGATCATTTCAGTTATTCAAAACTTTGACCATTTGTGGGGGAGGTACCAGAGGGAATAGTCCGATATCTATCATATTTTTAACAGATCTTGTGTTAATAGAAATATTGAGCAGTGCTATGTCTGAATGGACTCGGATGTTAATTTCGTGTTATATGAGCTTCATGGATATTCAATTTTTTTTTACCAATATTGTCCATTTTCGCACCTGACCTAACACTAATGCATATATTAGGATTTGCAAAGTTGGGGTAAAATCGGATTATTCCTTCACTCTCTGTGCAGTAAAATATTTTCCTTGAAGATGTTGACATTTTGTGGGGGAGGTACTCGAACTCGATCTAAGTATGACAATAATATACCAAGTTTGGAGAAAATCGGATACTCCTTTCGAGAGATATCGTGTGCATTAGCCAGACAGACAGACGGACGGACATCGCTAGATCGATTCTATATGTTTTGAGACGAATTTTGTCACCTAGGGCCTAAAACCGTTATTCGATGAGGCGCGTTTTGGACGTATCAAATAATATATACCCTCTGTAGCCATATGGCTGAGGGTACAATTATAACTCTTATAAAATGTGAAACAAGAATCCGATTGTCTTCAAATTACACTCATTCTAGTATTTTTACTAACACAAGATCTGCTGTGATGTTGGGAAACATCGATCCACTCCTTCTGGCACCTCCCCGACAAAGGGTCAAATCGTGAAGCTCATAAAACGCAAAATTAACATCCGATTCCATTCAGACTTGCTGCGTTTAAATGTTTGCATCAACAGAGGATATGTTATAAAAAAGGTAGAAATTTGACAATTTCTCCTGGTACCTCCTCCACATACGGTACAAGATTTTAGAAAACAAAACGGTCGGAGAAAGTGAAATACTCATCCAACTCTCTCTCTTTAAATTTCACACATACAAACATTTTTCTAACATAAGATCTGTTGTAAAGATGATATATATATCTGCGAGCCCCTTCTGGTACCACACCCACAAGGGGTCACAATTTTCAATACTTTTATCTTTCATAATTCGCGAAACAAGTCAACGATTCTTTACAACTTGCTATATCTAATTATTTCTCTCAACCAGAAACCTGAGGTGAATATTGAATTTATGATTTCGCATAAAATTGGATAGAAATGTTTGATTTTCTTGTAATTTCGCCAATATCAATATTTTTATCTGTATTGGAAATGGAATACTTCGGTCGGCTATATCTGATACCTCACACATATTTTAGCATTTTCTAAAAATTATCGCAGATCTCATATAAAGTGAAGTATATTTAAAATTCTGACACGTCGCAATATTTGTATAATATTTATTTAGGTCCGATATAAACTGGCCCATAAACGGTCAACAGTAGAGGGTTGACAATTTAAATAATCTAACAGAAGTCTAAATATATTAAAATAATTGAAAATTGGCTGAGGGTATACATCTGTCGTCTAAGCCGACTGATACTTTTTAATTTGTTTGTTTTTAAAGTTGAAGTCTCTATTCATAACCACAAGTTTTCAACATAATTTGACAAAAAAAAACATTCTCCCATTTGCCAGACCAGTGACCCAATTTTAAATTTCAATGGAATTGTTCTCAAATAAATAAAACATTTTTAATTTCCTTAATTTCCATTAATTCTAATATTCAATAACTTTAAAATATTCATGTGTGCGTATTTGTATCTGTTTTGTGTGGAATATTGAAATATTTTTTTTCATTGCGTGTAAGTTCCATTACTTTTTCCATCAGATATTGAAAATTCGATTGAACAGGAAGGAAAATGGAAATTCTATGATAAAATATCGCAACGTTAAAAAATTGTAAAATGTTGGTACACATTCATAAATTTAAATGAATACTCATATAGGAATGCCAATAGAGATTAATCGTGGAGATTAATTATATGGCAATGGGGGTTCCAGATACGAGTATCTCTTGTTATATCTGGCTGGCTGATGACGACCACCATGACTCTCAAAGAATGTATCCGAATAGCACCCAATATTTTCACAATATAATATGTTAATCAACACTACAGCAAGAGTGAATATATCCCTTCCGTTGCTTCGGGAACCTCCTCCACAAATGGAGATATGACGAACAATTTTTTTTTCGAACCTTACCACAAATGATCAAAATTTTTACGAAGTGATATAATGCAGTAAATAATGTAATTCCTTTTCCTTACCTGTTTCACAAAAGTAAACCTTTTAAAAAATACTAAATCTCATATTAAGAGAGGGCAGGGGACTACCGGGCAGAGGAAAAGACTTTCCAGCCTAATGACCTTTATATTAAGATAAATTCTAAATTTTCCTGTACAAAAAAAATTTCGTAAAAATGTTGGAAGGGGCCTCCTTGAAAAAAGTAAATTTTAAAAATTTTCTTGAAGGACAATTTTTTAAACATATTTTTTACGGATCTCCTGTGCAAATAGCTTGGATTTTTATTACAATTTTTTAAGGAGCTTGTGTATTTTTTATGAATAGTTTCAGAATGAACATCTGATTAAAATAAATTTAAAATAAATGAAATAAAATACAAAACAATTTTGTAGAATATTTTCGAGCGACCTCCTGCACAAAAAAACACGAATTTTTAGTGAAATTTGATGGACATCCTAGCCAAAAATCTGAGATTTTTAAAGAATATTTTAAAACACCTTCTGATCAAATATGATTTGGAAAAAATCGTGAATTTTAATTTTTAATGAATTCTGGGACAACATCTTCGAATGGACCTCCTGGACAAACCTCTTATATCTTTGTAAGGATTCAAGTACCCGCTGATTAAACATGGATTTCTTAAAAGATATTTTTTAGGCAACTGCAGACCAAAAATTTTAAATATTTTAAAGAATATTTTGAAGAGTCTGCTGACCAAAATTGTGAGATTTTTTTTAGATTTAGGTGTTTCAAACACTTTCCGATCAGAAATAAAAACCTTAAGAAAAACTCCTTGACAAAAAAACTGGGGTTTTAAGATTAGTTCTTGAAAGAATGTGGATTTAAAGTTTAAATTACACTCAGGAATTAATTCCTACCTTTTTTTAGAAAATTGTGAAAGAACTCCGGATGGAGGAAATTTGTTGAAGGATATTTCGATCAAAAATCTTTGATTTATGTTTATGTACTTCTATGTTTAAAAGTACTTCTTGGGCGAAAATCGTGGAATTTTAAGCAATTTTTAATGGGACTTCCGAGAAATATTCATGATTTAAAGAATATTATTTGGACCTGGCCAAAAATTATAGAATCTTACTTTTAGGGACCACGGCTAAAAATGTGTAATTTTGGCAATATTATTTGAAAGTTTGTGGATTAAAAAAAATATATATATTTTATAGGATCTCTAGAAAAATCCTGGGATTTTATAGAAATATAGAGAACTTTTTAAACTATTTGCTGTAGAACATCCTGACTTCCTACATAAAAATATTGGATTTTAAGAAAATGGTTTGAATGACATTCTGCCGAAAACCACCCTGGCTTTTGTTAAGAATATTTTGTAGGATCTCCTGGCCAAAATTTGTTAATTTTTATAAAAAACATTTGACTAAAAAATTAAAAATATCATAAGAATATTCTGAAGGACAACCTGATTAAAAATATACATTTTTGAAAGACCTCGAATTAAATAGAATCATTTTGAGGGACTTTCTGACTAAAAATCTACATTTTTTAAGAATAGTTTAAAGGAGCTTAAAAAGTCGTGGATCATAATCTGAGAATATTTTTTGACATTCTGGAATTAGATTTTTTTAATATATTGATTTAGTGGAGAAATCTTTAAAAGAACTCTCAACCAAAAATTCTTTTTGTTTCTTTTTGTTAAGAATGTTAAAAAGGACTACCAGAAACAAAACCATGGATTGTTAAGAATATTTTTTGCGGAAACTATTGCTCAAAAAGCGTAAATTTTTACAAAGCCTTACTGGACGATAATACGGATTTTTAAAATATTTTAAAATCTTCCTGATAAAAATCTCGATTTTTAAGTATAGAATGTTAAATGAATCGATTGTTGAGAATATTTTGAGGGAACTTCTGACCAAAAATTTTGAAGAGCATTTTTAGAAGGATCGGAGAATATTTTCAAGAATAAACCGTTTATATTATATTTTTTTAAGGAACACAAGGATAAAAATAAAAAAATTAAAGCGTTGATTTTTACAAAAAAAAAAAAAATAAATAAACAAATAATAGCACTTTCTGGTCAAAATAGGCGATTTTTTAAGAAATTTTTTGATTGACGCCTAGAACAAAACGATAGATATTTAATAATTTATTTTAAGGACGTCTTAATCACAATTCATGGATTTTTATTTTTATTTATTTATTTATTTATTATTTTTTTTTGAAGAACCTTTAACAAAAATCTTGAATTGGCAAGACAATTTTTGATGAATACAAATCGTGAATTTGCACGAGAAAATTTTAAAGATTTCTTGACCAAAAAAACTTTGGTTTTTAAAAAAGTATTAAATTATTGAATTTTTGAGAAAAACTCTTCAATTCCTTTAGAGTTTAGATTGAAGGACTACCTGCACAATAATTGCCATTTTGAAGCAAATCTTTAAAGCATGTCTAGGAAAAAAGCATGGTCTTTCTGAAACCTGATGAAATCTATTTTATTTTTTTAAATATTAAATAATGTTTGAAGGACATCCTGACCTAAAGTCGTGCTTTTACAAGAATATTTTTAAGGACGTCCTGACCCAAATTTGTATATTGCTAAGCTTACTTACAAGAACTTCCTGGACCGAAATTGAGGATTTCTTCAAACAGATCTTGAAGGATTTTTAAAAGAATATTGTGATGGACCTAATAAACAAAATATTCTATTTTTTTTTTTTTTTTTTTTTTTTTTTTTTTTTGAGAAATAGTTTTGGTTTGGTTGGCCCAAAAATCCTGAACATTCTAACAATATTCAATGACCTCATGCCTTCCTTCTGATTCACTGACAATTAATAATGACTTTTGCAAGAAAATTTATACGGTCTTCCTTCCAAAGATAAGAGAATTTTATAACAATTTTTGAAGTTTTCATAAAAAGTCATTTTAACGATCTCCTGAGAAAAAAAAATATTTTTTTTAAGAAATATTTATTAAGTGTCTAAATAATATAAACCCTACTTCCTATCAATACATAAACGTTGACATTCCGATTGATGTTTTCTAATATATTTTTAATATTTTTTTTCAAAAATTTCCTGTTTTATTTTATGAATCCTAAAGGATTTATCTATGCATAGCTCGTAGATTTTTTTAAAAATATTTCTATGAGACTTTCCATTGATTTTTAAGCAAATTTTAACTAACCAAAAATTGGAACTTTTTACAAATATTTGATGGCCAGAAATTACTTTGGTCCATTAAATAATCTGGATTTTTAATAAAAAATATTTTACGGCATATCCTGCCAAAAAATCATGAATTTATAAAAAAAATTTCACGGACATCATGCCCAAAAACCGTTAATTTTGTAGAACATTTCTTAAGGGACTTCTTGATAAAAAAAATCTTGTGTTTTATGGTATTCGAGAACTTCCTGGGGGGGAAAATGAGGATGTTGTATTAAAGTTGCATTTCAAGGACTCCCTACCAAAAATCATGAATCTTACATATATTTAGGGAAGACTTCTCCCGTTTTGTTTTTTTTTTTTTTTTTTCAATATTTTGTGAATGCATTATTAAAAAAGGCCATTTTTTGTGAATATTTTTAAAAAATCGTGGATTTTTATAGATATAGGGATAAATACTCATAATAATACATTGCAAAGAATAATTTCAACGATTTTTTTATAAAAAAAACACCCTGATTTAACTCCTAGCGTAAATCGTATATGAAATTCCAAAATAAGAGCACCCTTTGCGATTTCTAAAATTTCCTCCATCGATTTCCCCCTTCCCATACCACCATATATTTTTCATTACTTAAAAGCAATTGAATGGTACATTTTAATGAAGGAAATGTTTTATCCTGAATATTTTCAAAACATTTATTAAATTTATCGACATGATTATTAATGATTTATGACTGATTGTGTGTCGTCTGTGATTTTGTATTTTTAGGTGTGCGTGTTCGACGCTTTCCTCCATCAGCCATCGTCCGCTATTAGGACACTATTGACAGGTAAGAAAAGAAAAAATAAAATTAATATTATTCTCTGCATTATTAATGACCGTTAATGCTGATGAGAAAATAGATTTTTTTTTGAAAAATGATATTATGTCACTGGAAAGAACACAAAAGATACACATGGGCATTGTTTATTTAGTGGTATTTGATTAATAATAGACTTATTGTGTGTGTGCTTTGCTTTAAGCCACAAATTATTTATATAAAATTCATCATTAGCCTACAAACATGGAGTTTTGTTTGGCATCTGCATTTCAAAGGAAGTGGAAAACATAAAATGTTTTAATTTTTGGATTTATTTTGCCTAATACCAATTTTATCGTCAGCAAACTAATTTATAATGGAATTTATGAAGGATTTTATAGTTAAAATAACTATTTAAATTTTCAATTTTTTATATCAATAAATTTACACTAGCTTACTCTTGACTCCATTAATTTTTGCTCGGTCCACCGTTACCGAGCAAAATTTGGATAATACAGGCTGAGATAAAAAAACTGCAACAAAGTCAAACACCATAATTTTACATTTTTTTTTAAAAAATTATTGAATGAAAGCAAAAATCTCGGAAATAGCATCAAATTTTAGATTTTTCGAGACTAGCTGGCCTCCGTCTATAGAGACTAGCTGGAGGCCAGCTCGTCTATAGAGACTAGCTGGAGGCCAGCTCGTCTATAGAGACTAGCTGGAGGCCAGCTCGTCTATAGAGACTAGCTGGCCTCCAGCTCGTCTATAGAGACTAGCTGGCCTCCAGCTCGTCTATAGAGACTAGCTGGCCTCCAGCTCGTCTATAGAGACTAGCTGGCCTCCAGCTCGTCTATAGAGACTAGCTGGCCTCCAGCTCGTCTATAGAGACTAGCTGGCCTCCAGCTCGTCTATAGAGACTAGCTGGCCTCCAGCTCGTCTATAGTGACTAGCTGGCCTCTAGCTTGTCTATAGAGACTAGCTGGCCTCCAGCTTGTCTATAGAGACTTGCTGGCCTCCAGCTCCACTTCCTTTAAATAAGAAAATAATTTTGCTAGCTGGCCTCCAGCTCGTCTATAGAGACTAGCTGGCCTCCAGCTTGTCTATAGAGACTAGCTGGCCTCCAGCTTGTCTATAGAGACTAGCTGGCCTCCAGCTTGTCTATAGAGACTAGCTGGCCTCCAGCTTGTCTATAGAGACTAGCTGGCCTCCAGCTTGTCTATAGAGACTAGCTGGCCTCCAGCTTGTCTATAGAGACTAGCTGGCCTCCAGCTTGTCTATAGAGACTAGCTGGCCTCCAGCTTGTCTATAGAGACTAGCTGGCCTCCAGCTTGTCTATAGAGACTAGCTGGCCTCCAGCTTGTCTATAGAGACTAGCTGGCCTCCAGCTTGTCTATAGAGACTAGCTGGCCTCCAGCTTGTCTATAGAGACTAGCTGGCCTCCAGCTTGTCTATAGAGACTAGCTGGCCTCCAGCTTGTCTATAGAGACTAGCTGGAGGCCAGCTTGTCTATAGTGACTAGCTGGCCCCCAGCTCGTCTATAGTGACCAGCTGGCCTCCATAGAGACGATATGTCCTCCAGCGAGTCTATATAGACTAAATTGGCAACGGTGAAATTTACAGAAATGAAATCCTGAAATTTGATATTAAAGTCACTGTTGGTATTATGGTTGAAATATGGACATTATTTTGAAAATGGCTACTATAATTGTTCGAAAAGTACCAAATTTGGTATTAGGTGAAGGAATGGGGTTGGAATCCTTAAATTTGGGTATAAGGTGAAAAGATACAGCTGAAAGCCTAAAATTTGAGCTCACTATTGGTCTCTTGGGCTTACATATGGAGACGTTGAAATAGTTTTGGACCGAAAATGGTTTACTAATACCCTCCACGGTAAATTTAGAACTGAAAGATTTCGAATACTCTTTTTGGAGTAAAAGGGATACATTTTCCTATTATTCTCTCCGAGCAAAGAAAATGACTTGAATAATATAAAGAACCTTGAGAGTCTGAAAATTTAGAACATTGTACGATATGTTGATAAAGACTTTAGTCAAACTAAACGAATTGAGCATTTTGAGTACTAAAAAGGCCAAACATGAACTAAAATTTAAGGTGGACTTTTTGCTGTCGAAAATCCCGTCCCATCCGAGCCCGTTAAACCATTCAAAATTTGAAACTTCCTGCTGTTACAATACCCTAATAAAATCTTTGTATTATTTTAAGAATTGTAGTACTTTATGTATCTTAAAGTACGATCTGCAAAAATAAAAAAACGTTTTATATTAACATTCGAAAACATGAGTGACGAGGGTCAAAATATCTTAGCTATCGCTCAATAACACCGTTGTACAATATTGAGTCATATTAGTACTTTTCGTACCTTTCAAGTACGATATTTAAAATATATCTCCTCGATCCAAATTTTTAACGTTCCTGACTCTGGTCTCTTGTAGACGAGCTGGTGGCCAGCTGGTCTCTTGTAGACGAGCTGGTGGCCAGCTGGTCTCTTATAGACGAGCTGGGTATTTATATATCATTCAAAGTCTTTTCATAGCTATTGTATAGAACCCCGTGCTCTATCTCTTCACATTCCTAAACCCTTAATGAGGTCTCTATTATTTACCCTAAATGTTTATAACATTTTGTGTAAAATAATATTAAAATACTAAATGTAATTTTCATGGGAAATCAGCGGTATATTGCACACCCACCTATAACTCCTGCTCGCTTGCCACGTTAATCATAGCATGCAACACAGCAATTGGCCAATAAGCTAATTTGCATATTTGCTTAATTTGTATTCACATACTGGCCAATTTTGCATGTTCCATTGAAATAACAATTACCAATCTAACATTTATTTATAAATTTCCATAGTAAACAATTAGCCAAAGGCGAAAAATATTTTGGAAATAATTCATGGAAATTCAATATTTATTTGTTACACTAAAAAACAAAGTTCCTAAATTATATTATTTATATCATAGATAAGTTTCAGGTTTCTGACAGGTCATCTCTGTTCCAGAAATGCACCCCAATCTCAAAATCAATTACGCACTCACCCCCTGAGGATATTGACATGCAATTTGCGGTGACGCACATTCTCTGCTGCATTGTTTTACAAATTTTGATATTAATCATATTATTATTAAATATGCAATAATGCAATATTAATTAACATCAAATTTTAATTAATTTCATTGTTCGTAATCTCCATGCACAATAGAACAATGCTGGGGTCACAAATCTGTGTCATTTTCATACAGTTAAATGGGATGGAAGCTATCTTTTCACTCTCAGCCATATGCCTACACAGGATATATTTTGTTTGATATGGTATAAAATTTTCGTCGTGGAAAAAGCAGATGCTGACTTAACGAAAACTTGGTCAGAAAAGGATACGAAATGTACAAAAAAGTACAGTATGGTACAGTATTGTTATTGAACGATCATCGAGATTTGACATTTGACATAAGGGGCACTCTTATGTAGGGAAAGGTCCCATTTTTGCAATTCGTACTTTAAGTGTACAAAAAGTTCAAAACGGTGCATATTCATCCAGCTGGACACCAGCTCGTCTATAAGAGACCAGCTGGTCACCAGCTCGTCTATAGAAACTAGCTGGCCTCCACAGCTCGTCTATAGAAACTAGCTGGCCCCCACAGCTCGTCTATAGAGACCAGCTGGCCACCAGCTCGCCTATAAGAGACTAGCTGACCACCAGCTCGTCTATAAGAGATCAGCTGGCCACCAGCTCGTCTATAAGAGATCAGCTGGCCTCCACAGCTCATCTATAAGAGATCAGATGGCCTCCACAGCTCATCTATGAAGACCAGCTGGCCTTCACAGCTCTTCTATAAAGACCAGCTGGCCTCCACAGCTCTTCTATAAAGACCAGCTGGCCTCCACAGCTCTTCTATAAAGACCAGCTGGCCTCCACAGCTCTTCTATAAAGACCAGCTGGCCTCCACAGCTCGTCTATAGAGACCAGCTCGTCTATAAGAGAGAAGCTGGCCACTAGTTCGTCTATAACAGACCAGCTGGTCTCCTCCAGCTTTTCTATAGAGAGACCGACTGGTCTCCATCAGCTCGTTTATAGAGAGACCGGCTGGCCTCCACAGCTCGTCTACAGAAACTGGCTGGTTTCCACAGCTCGTCTATAGAAACTAGCTGGCCTCCACAGCTCGTCTATAAAGACCAGCTGGCCTCCACAACTCGTCTATAAAGACCAGCTGGCCACCAGCTTGTCTTTGGAGACCAACTGGCCACCAGCTCGTCTATAAGAGACCAGCTGGCCATCAGTTCGTCTCCAAAGACAAGCTGGTGGCCAGCTTGTCTCTATAGACGAGCTGATTGGCCAGTTGGTCAATCTGGCCTCCAGATAGTCTATAGAGACAATCTGGGCTCCAGTTGGCCTATGGAGACCAGTTGGCCTATGGAGACCATTTGGCCTCCAGCTAGTCTATAGAGACCATCTGGGCTCCAGAAGGTCTATAGAGACCATCTGGGCTCCAGGAGGTTTATAGAGATGCCCTGGTCCCCAGCTGGTTCATTGAGACGATCTGGCCTCAAGCTGGTCTATAAGGACTCCCTGGTCTCCAGCGTCTATGGAGACCATTTGGCCTCCAGCTAGTCTATAGAGACCATCTGGGCTCCAGAAGGTCTATAGAGACCATCTGGGCTCCAGGAGGTCTATAGAGATGCCCTGGTCCCCAGCTGGTTTATTGAGACGATCTGGCCTCAAGCTGGTCTATAAGGACTCCCTGGTCTCCAGCTCCTTTGTAAAGACTCCCTGACTTCCAAATCGTATATATAGACTCCCTGTCCACCAGCACTCCTTTATAGATCCTCTGGTCAGATTGTTTTTCTAGACTGTCTCCAGCTCGTATATATAGACCATCTGCCTCCAATTCGTCCATTTGGACTCCCTTCCTCACCTCGTTAGTATGGGCTTCTTGGCACCCAACTTGTCTATATGGACATCCTGAGGGGGTTATCCTCGCATATAAATCTTTTTTTACTACATAACATAGTTTTTCATTGTTCAACATCTCCACCGTGATAATTAAGCAGGCACTGTCGTCAATAACGGACATCCTTTCCAAACCGTAACCAAACCCATGTCATTACGACGACAAGCACATCCTTGTTGAGTGATTTTGGTCTTGGTGACACCTAACATACAATGGGTCTACTAACAAGCCGACAACAAGTCTCATTCCACAACATGTCTACATAAATTATTTTCATATAACCCCATTCGAATTTATCAGCGACTTATGTTACAACCAACCCCATTAAAATTTCATACAAATATGAGTTGTAAGCATTGCAATATTCTTCAGGCATTTCCCAAAAGTTGGTTCTCACCCCCTTTGTCGATGATGAAGAAGAATAAAAGTTTCTAATCTTTACATTTGAAACTCCATTAATTTGTTACGGGTCAAAGGAACTTCTTGGTGTGAGAAAAAAAGAAAACTTTTCTCCATATGCGGATGTTGTTAGCAAATTTATCACAAAACTTTGCCAATATTGTCAGTTGGACGGAAAATAAACCAAACAAAAAAAGCAAAAGAAATAAACATTTAATACATTCTTAGAAGCAGTTGATGTAAACATCATAAGTTCGCATGAACTTCCTTTTTTTAAAGAAAAATATATATATTTTTTTTCACAAAATCGAAAATCGACTTTCATTGGAAATGCCAGTGGATGGGATTTTATCACAACCAATAAAGGTTTCAATAGCATATTTATGAAAAAAAAATCCCAACATGAATAAATCAAAGAAAGCAAAGAAAGTTTAGGTTTTGAAAAAAATTTCGCGGAAAATTTTGTTGGGAAAAACTAGACAAAATTGTATATCTACGTGATATTAGGTATATTCGTATCATAAATTACGTTATGTGAAAATCACAAATTATGTGAAAATCACAAATTTTTCAGAAAAAAGTTTTTCCTTTCAATCCCGAAAAAAAATCCTTTAAATACTCAATCATTGGGTAGCAGCTAATCATTGACGTAGACAGATGGATTCCGAAAAAATCTTTATTTAGGAAAAATATACATTCCATAACAGAAACATGTAAAAAAACATGAGATTAAAGTATTTAAACTACTGTCACAAAAAATCGATTTTTTCTCCAGTAACTGGTGAAAGATTAACAGTAACTGTAAGTTCGGCCGGGCCTTTGAACTTTGAATACCCTCCACCATTTGGTACAAATTTGGCAATTTTCAAAAAAAAAAATCCGTTAAAAATTCTGTTAAAATCTTAAAAACACCGAATGTAGCCGTATATTAGGGTCCATACGAAGACGTGGACCTGCATAAGCAACTTTGTCACAAACTATTACAATATTCAAAAGCGAAACTTGAAAAAAATCAGTTTATAATGTAGCTTAAATCATCAAAATATAGGAAGGTACCATGGGGGCTGTAAAACGTGGACCTGCACACAGGCTGTAGTGTCCATTACGAACTTCAAATGCGAAATTTGAAACAATTCCGGTAAATAATTTCCTTAAATTCTTCAAAATACCGAATATCGGGAGGTACCGTTACACGGGGGCTATACGAAGACGTGCATGTCGCATTTTCTGGTTTAGGCTGTAGCATCCATTATAAACTTCAAATACCAATTTTGAAACAATTCCAGTAAATAATGTCGCTAAAATCATTAAAATACCGCATACCGGGAGGTACAATTATATGGGGGCTATACGTAGACGTGGACCTACATGGCCCATCTTCAATACCAAAAGTCCTGCAGACATAATACACTTTTGAGTGAAATTTTATCAACCTACTTCATTTCGTTCGAAAGCTAGAGTGTTTTCCACAGGCGGGCAGACCGATAGACGGTCAGACGGACGGACATAGCTAATTCGACATAGAATTTTATGCTGATCAAGAAAATATATACTTTGTCTAAAATGAATATTTCGAGGTGTTACAAACGAAATGACAAACTTAATATACCCTCCATACTATGGTGGAGGGTATAAAAATGTGGAAAAAGATTTGGTATTGAAGTGGGGGAAAGAGCAGATCAAAAAGTATCAGTTTACTGTACCCTCATTTTACCGTGGCTGACTGGTGCGCAGGGAGTATCCAAACTTGGTACATCGTAATATTATTATCGAAATTAGATCGAGTTCGGAGATGGGCAACATCACTCCACTCCTTCGGGTACCACCCCCACAAAAGATCGAAATTTAAAAAAAAAAACTTTCTGCACAGAAAAAGAATCCGATTTTGCTCCAACTTTGCAAATCCTTATATTTTCATCAGTGCTAGGTCAGGTGCGAAAATGGACAATATCGGTCCACTCCGTCAAGTACCTCCCTAGCAAAGGGTCAAAACAAAACAAACACACACCCCAATTATTTTATTAGCCCAAGGTCTGGTGCCAAGATGGAAAACATCGGTCCACTCCTTCTGGTACCTCCCCCAAAAAGGTCGAAATTTTCAAAAAAAAAATATTTTCTGCACTTTTTACTACTTTGCACAATTCGTATAAAATGTGATGAAAGAATCCGAATGTCTTAAAATTTCAGACATCCCAATATTTTTATAAACCCAAGATCTGGTGTTAACATAGAATAAATCAGTCCACTTCCCCCACTTAAAGGTCGAAATTTTGAATATCAATTAAGCTCATAAAACGCGAAATTAACATCTGATTCCATTTAGTCTTGGCACATCTGCATATTTCTATCAACACAGGATCTGTTATAAAAACTGTAGAAATCGGGCCATTCCTTGTGGTACCTCCCCACGAAGAATGAAAATTTTGAATAACCAAATCCGAAATAAGCATCAGATTCTCTTTATATTTCACAAATTCCATTATTTCCACTAACAAAAAATCTGCTTTGAAGATGGGATAGATCGGTCCACTCCTTCCGGTACCTCCCCCACAAAGGGTCAAAATTTGCAATAACCATGAAGGACGTAAAACGCGAAATTAAAATCCGATACCATTCGGACTTGGCACATCTCAATATGTCAATCAACACAAGATATGTTATAAGCATTTTAGACATCGCATTATTCATTCTGGTACCTCCCCACCAAGGGTGAAAGTTTTGAATAACCAAAACGTTAAAGAAAGCGAAATAAATATCCGGTTCTTTTCAAATTTCACACATCCCATTTTGCCTACTAACACAAATTATGCTCTGAAGATTGGATATATCAGTCTACTCCTTGCGGTACCTTCCCCACAGAGGGCCAAATTTTGAATATTCATGAATCTCATAAAAAGCGAAATTAACATCCGATTGCATTCATACTTGGTACATCTCAATATTTCCATCAACACAATATCTGTTATAAAGCAGGAAGGGATCGAACAATTTCCTCTGGTACCTCTCCAACATAGGGTTCTAGATTTTGAAAAACAAAACCCTTAAAGAAAGCAAAATAAGTTTCCAACTCTCTTCAAATTCCGGACATACAAACATTTTTGCTAACACAAGATATGTTGTAAATATATAACATACAGGGTGAGATAAAAAAACTGCATCCAAGTCAAACGCCATAATTTTTTTTTTTTTAAATGTTATTGAATGAGAGTAAAAATGTCGGAAATAACATTAAATTTTAGAATAAGTTTAGATTTGTTCGAATTGGTCACCTTTGGCACGATTTATGGCCTTTAATCAGCCAATGCCCATTCTCGGCGAAGCGCTTGCTTGAGGTGATCGATACTTTGGTATTTTTTAGTGCCAACCTTGCTTTCCAAAATACTCCAGAGACACGGAATGGCATCCGGGGTTTTGGTGGCCATTTTGCGCTGAAAATGAAGCGCATTTGTAACCATTCTTGGGTGGCGCGTGCTGAGTGCGATTGTGCTGAGTCCTGTTGGAATGTCCAAGGTATGCGTCCAAAATGTTTGCATACCCAAGGCTTTAATACACTCTATACAGAATATTTTCGCGCTAATATTCGGCCTTTATTTTTATGCCACGGTCGATTAATACGAGCGGAGAGCGACCATCGACTGTTATGGCGGCCACACCGTCACCATGACCGGCGCTTAAGTTCTGGTGGCTAACCGAATGTGCACATTTTCAGCTGACCTCTTTGGTAAGTAAACACGATCATTTGTTCGTTTGTTTGTTAACAAACTGCTGGACAACGAATGTTTTCTCATCGAAGAAAACCAAATTCGGCAGTTCATCACTTTCGGCCAAGCGAAGCAACCCTTTAGCTCTTTTGAGAGCTCCCTGTTGCGGTATAAGTTGTTGCACTTGTGGAATTTCAATGGCTTTACCCGAGCTCATTTTTCAATATTTTCCGAATGGAATATTGCGATACATTCAGCTCACGAGCCATTTTTCGGCCACTGCCACGCGGGTTTTGATCAAGTCGCTTCTTTACTTTTCGAACCATTTCTGCTGATGTTGCTGTTTTCTTTCGTCCACTTCCTTGACGTAGGGCTACTCTACTAGTATCACTGTAACGAGACACAAAAGATTTATTGACATTTAAATGCTGGAGTGCTCTAACGATAGCCACTTGGGGGGTTTTCAGCCAAATATAAAGAAATCACACTATCACCCTTGAATTCCGTCACGAATAACTTTTTTTTCTAGAAAATTCGCACCAAAATGCTTTTGTACGCTTATAATGAGCTGCCACTGGAATAATTTTAACAGCTGTCGGACGAGTGGCTTAGAAATGATAGAAGTCTGAAGTTGGTTGCAGTTGGTATATCTGCGAACCCCTTCTGGTATCTCACCTATAATGGGTCACAATTTTCATTTTTTTTTTGTGTCATAAGTTGCGAAACAGTTCAGCGATTCTTTACAACTTGCTATATTTAAATTTTTCTCTTAACCAGAAACCTGAGATGAATATGGAATTTATAATTTCGCATAAAATTAGATAGAAGTGTTCAATTTCCCTGTAATTGTGCCCATATCAATATTTTTATCTGTATTAGACGAAGTATGAAAATGGAATACTTCGGTCGAGTATATCTGGATCCTCACGCACATGTTAACGTTTTCTAAAAATTATCACATATGTCATATAAAGTGAAGGACGTTACCAATATAGTCCAAACCAGGCACGTCGCAATATTTATATCATATTTATTTAGGTCCGGGGCGAAATTGACAATATTGGTCCATTCCTTCGGAACCTAGTCTACAGTGGATCAATCATTTTCATAATTATACAGAAGTCAAAATATTTTTGAATAATCGAACATTGCCTGATGTCATTTTGAATGTTTTTACCAATATTATCGTTTTTGCTTTGGATTCGAAGGGAGTAGTTAATGGAAATATTTTTAATGATATCCTTGAAAAAAATAGTGTTTTAGGGATTTTCCACCTTTTAATATGGGAAGATATGTTTTTGGCAAATAAAAAAAAAAAAAAACAAGCCAAAAAGTATCAGTCGGTTTTGCAGACAGATGTATACTAATCTGTCTGCAAAACCGACTGATACTTTTTGGCTTGTTTTTTTTTTTTTTTTTTGCCAAAAACATATCTTCCCATATTAAAAGGTGGAAAATCCCTAAAACACTATTTTTTTCAAGGATATCATTAAAAATATTTCCATTAACTACTCCCTTCGAATCCAAAGCAAAAACGATAATATTGGTAAAAACATTCAAAATGACATCAATTTTCTCAAAGCCTCCCTACCTAAGGGCTTAAACACATCTCAATAAAGCAAAACTTGGCACGTGAATATATCTTATGAAGGAGGCAAATAAATGAATTTCAGTTGATATCTTAATTACAGCACCGTTCGGAATATCATTTGTGTTGTGTTTGGCAAAAACACGTATTCCTTTTTCTTTCTGTTTGATGAATCTGAAAACGATTCCTATGGCAACCTATTCCTCTTGATGTCCCATTGTACATTCTTCCATTCTTACAATGCAAAGCCATTTTCACTGTCCATTTACCGGTCAGGTTGAAATGTTTTATTATTTCTCCGTTTAATGCTTAAAGAACGAAACAGCCATAAAAAGAGGACATAAAAATGTCCACGGATTAGCAAATGTGTATGTGTATGCGGCTGTATATGTAGTCACATAAAATAATTCTGAAACATTAAAAGTCCATACAAATCGTACAATTAATACCGAAATTTCATTACATTTGATGATAGTCACATTTTGGTCTCATAACATTGTTCTAATAAAATGGGAATGTGCTTTGAGTGTTTCTCAACAAGTTTTCCACGATAAGAAAAAAAGGTAATAAAGTCATTAACCTGCTCAGGAAACCCATATGAAAAACATCAAAGGGAGATACTAGCATTTCAAAAAATAAAAGGTAGCTTCTTTCATAATGAGGACAAATTAAATTCTTTTTTTATGGAGGGTATATTAATTTGGTCACTCTATGTGTAATAACTTAGATAGTTCGTCCTTGACCCCAAAGTATTATTTTTTATATGTCATTTTTTTCACATTCATCTGTGAAGCCTGAGATAGAGGAGCTTGGTCCTTGAAAACTATAAATTTCGAAATACCATTATATATATGATGGCACGTTTTTATACCCTCAGAGATATGGCTAGAGAGGGTATATATCATTTGATACGGCCAAAATGTGCCTTATCGAAATAACGGGTTTAGATCCTAGGTCTCTTTGGACCACATCTGTTTCAGGACTTTTGTAGTCGATCTAGGGTTGTATGTCCGCATGTCTAGCTAGTGCATACGATAACTCTCGAGGGGAGTATGCAATTTGGTCCAAACTTAGTACATCGTAATATTATTGTCAAACTTACATCGAGTTCGGAGAGGGACAATATCGGGCCACTCCTTCTATTACCCTCTTGCTTCTTAGAAAGATAAAGGATAATCAGATTTTGCTCCAACTTTGCAAATCCTAATATTGTCATCAGTTCAAGATCACCTGTTAAAATGAACAATATCCGCCCTCTCCATCAAGTACCTCCCCCGCAAAGGGTAAAAATTTTGAATAAATGTAAGTGTCATAAATTCTGAGAAAAGTTTTTATCTGACATCCCAATTAACTCAAGATCTGGTGTAAAGATGGATATACGAAGACGTGGACCTGCATAAGTAATTTCTTGTCATAGGCTGTAGTATCGTAGTAACTGTAGTAACTTTAAATACGAAATTTGAAGTATTGCCGGTCAAAAATGTCGCTAAAATCCTCAAAGTACTGAATATGGGGGTGCCGTTATATGGGGGCTATACGATATCTTGTACCTATATAGACAATTCTCTTCCAGGGGGTAAAGTACTCTGGAGGAACTCCTTGTGTAGAATTTCAGACAATTCCATTAAAAAAGTGTACCTAAAATCATTAAAATAACGAATATCGGGAGGTACACTTATATGGGGGATATACGATATTATTGACCTATATAGACAATTCTCCTCCAGGAGGTAAAGTGCTCAGAAGCAACTCCTGGTTTGGATTTTCAGACTATTCCATTGAAAAAATTATCCACAATCATCAAAATACCGAATATCGGGAGGTACCGTTATATGAGGGATATACGATATTGTGGACCTATATAGACAATTCTCATCTAGGCGATAAAGTACCCCCCATATAGACAATTCTCTTCCAGGGGATAAAGTGCTCAGAAGGAACTCCTTGTGTAGAATTTCAGACAATTCTATTAAAAAATATGGCTACAATCATCAAAATACCGAATATCGGGAGGTACCATTGTATGGAGGATATACGATATAGTGGACCTATATAGACAATTCTCTTCTAGGAGGTAAAGTGCTCAGAAGGAACTCCTTGTGTAGACTTTCAGACAATTCCATTAAAAAATGTGCCTAAAATAATCGAATTTATATGGGGGCCATACGATATCATGGGCCGATACAACCCATCTTCAAACTTGACCTACCTGCACGCAAAAGATTGATCTGTGCAAAATTTTAGCTTCCTATCTTAATTCGTTTTGGTTCTAGGGTGATTAAAATAGACGGACGGACAGGGCTAAATCGCCTTAGAATTTTAAGCTGATTGTTAGGTCTAAAATGATTATTTCGATTAGTTGCAGACGAAATGACGAACTTAATATACCCTCCTTATTATGTATGGTAGAGGGTATACAAACTGTCAAAACTTGTTGCAAATGGAAGATGTATTGGGCAATTTGTTCCGTTGGAAGTTCCAGATAGAAGATAACCAAATTTTAGGAGGGCCTACTTACCCTACATATTACTTTAGAACGTCAAAATAGTTTCTTAATAACTCCGCCATTTAAATGATACCGGTAGCGTAGCCCGACGTCAAGGAAGTGGAGGGAAGAAAACAGAAACATCAGCAGAAATGGTAAAAATTGTAAAGAAGCGACTTGATCGAAACCCGCGTCTCAGTGGCCGAAAAATGGCTCGTGAGCTGAACATATCGCAATATTCCATTCGGCAAATAATGAAGCTCGGGGCAAAGCCATTGAAATTCCAAATAATGCAAGAACTTACACCGCAACAGAAAGAAAATAGACTCAAAAGAGCTAAAGAGTTGCATCGCTTGGCCGAAAGTGGTGAACTGCCGAATTGGGTTTTCACCGTCTCCGATGAAAAAACATTCGTTGTCCATCAGTTTGTAAACAAGCAAACAGCTGAAATTGTTCACCTTCGGTTGGCCACCAGAACTCGAGCGCCGGCCATGGTGATGTTGTGGGCCGCCATAATCGCCGATGATCGTTCTCCGCTCGTATTAATCAGAATAAATGCCGAATATTATCGCGAAAATATTCTGGAGGATATATAAAAGCCTTGGGCACTCAAACATTTTGGCCGCAGACCTTGGACATTCCAACAGGACTCAACACCATCGCACCCAGCACGCGCCACCCAAAAGTGGTTACAAAATGAGGTTCCTCGCTTCATTTCCAGCTCACAATGTCCACCAAAATCTCCGGATGGCAATCCGTTGGACTATTGTGTCTGGAGTATTTTGGAAAGCAAGGTTGGCATTAAAAAATACCAAAGTGTCGATCACCTCAAGCAAGCGCTTCGCCGGGAATGGGCCAAAATACTGCGGAGGCCATAATTCGTGGCAGAAGTGACCAATTCGAACAAATCTAAACTTATTCTAAAATTTGATGCTATTTCCGACAATTTTTGTTTTCATTCAATAACATTTAAAAAAAAAATGTAAAAATTATGGCATTTGACTTTATTGCATTTTTTTTCATCTCACCCTGTATATTGGAGTTGCTTCGACCTCAATGCCTTAGTGGGTGGTACTTATCTACACTACACTAGACCGATATTAACACCACAATTTCACCGTGCAAAATTTACTTATATCAATCAATGGGACCTACTAATCTCCTGGACTCCCTTTTGTAGCTGTTACCTTTTTTCCGCTTTTCTTGCATAACCTTCTATTTAATGTTTCAATATTTCCTATAAACAAGTTATTGTAGCATAAATTTATGCATAAATAAAATTTGTATATTTTGCCAGTAGGCAGGCTAAATGGGCCATGTAGGTCCACGTTATCATATAGCCCCCATAAAACGGTACCTGCCGATATTTTGATGCTTTTACCTACATTATTTACCGGAATTCTTTCAAATTTGGCATTTGAAGTTCGAAATGGATATATTACATCTAAGACAGAAAATTATCTGTGCAGGTCCACGTCTTCGTATAGCCCCCGTATAACGGTATTCGGTATTTTGATGATTTATGCGACATTATTTACCGGAATTGTTTCAAATTTGGTATTTGAAGTTCGTAATGGATACTACATCCTAAGTCATAAAATGAGCCATGTAGGTCCACGTCTCCATAGAGCCCCGTATAACGGTACCTCCCGATATTCGGTATTTTGATGATTTTAGCGACATTATTTAACGGAATCTTTCTAAATTTGGTATTTGAAGTTCGTAATAGATACTGCAGCATAGAACAGAAAATGGGTCATGTAGGTCCACGTGTTTGTACCGTGCCACCCGATATTCGGTATTTCGATGATTTTAGCGACATTATTTACCGGGATTGTTTAAAATTTCGCATGTGAAGTTCGTAATGGATACTTCAGCCCATGTCAGAAAATTATCTATGCAGGTTCACGTCTTCGTATAGCCGCCATTTAATGGTACCCCCTATATTCGGTATATTGATGATTTTAGCTACATAATAAACAAATTTTTCTTCAAGTTTCGCATTTAAATATTGTAATAACTTATGACAAAAGTTGCCTTTGCAGGTCCACGTCGTCGTATAGGCATTCGGTATTTTTAAGATTTTAGCAGAATTTTTAACGGATTTTATTATTATTATAATTTTTTTTTTTTTTTTTGTTTTTTGAAAATTGTCAAGTTTTGTACCAAATTGTGGAGGGTATTAAGAGTTCGGCCCGGCCGAACTTACAGCTTTTTTACTTGTTTTCATTCATTCCATTTAATTATAAAATTAAATGTATTTTATTTTTTTCAAACCAACTGTGGCCTTCCTATCATTTTTTCTGAATATTTTTCTTTTTTTTTTTTTGCCAAACGCTTGCACCCAATATTTTGCAGCAAAAAAATTACAGTTTTTTCTAGATCCCCACATTTGTGCAGCCATTAGTATTTCTTTGAACTGAAACCAGCATAACTTTCTTTTTTACTTTGAAATATCTATTTGAATAAACTATTTTAACATTTTCCAAGTCTTCCCCATCGAAGGCTGTGATTTTAATAATAAAAAACAAATTCTGTTAAATTTCCAACAGTAGCTTCATATCGAAGAGGAGAGAATGCAAATTAAATTAAATTAAAGCAGGCGACACTCTGTATCAGCATACCCATATCAAGGTTCATAAGTTTCCATGTCAACAACTTGCCACAAGAAAATATTTTCTTCTGCAAGTTTTATGCACATTATCAATGTATTGCTTTCCGAAACCCACAACTTGAGGAAGAGCATTTGTACAAAAGGTCAAAAGAGAAATAATAATAATTTTTGAGAAAAATTCATATTAACAGGCAAATTGAGTAACTTGAGTGAGGCAAAGGTTACTACACAGAATTTATAATATTCATACATATTTTTATGCCCACGCCATACTACGTCACTGTATCATTTAGGTCAAAATCAGTGCAGATATTGCAAACTATGCAATAGATAAAAGGCTTCAAATACAGCCAAGGAATAAATTGGCCAACGTTTATCAAAATTGGTTTAGAATTGGATATAGCTACTATATATAATTCCTTCCGATTTATTAAACATTTTTGGCGGGTTCAACAATGTTTAATTTTTCTAATTTTAAAGTAAACAAGTATAGGAGATCACAGACAGCCTAGAAATAGTACTGCCAAATTTAGTTGGAAATTGATTCTGATTAGCATGTACTTATATCTCTCTTAGGAATTATAGGAAAGTTAAAGAAAAAACACATATGTATTGAAAAATATCATGAAGTCTTTATTTGAATTAATAGTACGGTCCATATAATTAAATGGTCCATCCGCTTAGTTCAATTTTGGCATACATTTTTCAACATTTATTCTCACGAATAAATTCTTCAATCTAGTCTTCCAACGCTTCAATTGAAGCGGTCTCGTCTGTTCAGACATGAGCCTCAAAAGAGCTCTACAAAAAATAGTCTAAAACATTAAAATTTTTACTTAAATATACAGGGTGGGATAAAAAAACTGCCGAGTCCTGTTCTGGAAAATCCACTACTATAGTCATGAGAAATACAAGGGCGATTAAAAAAAACTGCAACAAAGTCAAACGCCATAATTTTTAGATTTTTTTTTTTTAAATTTTATTGAATGAAAGCAAAAAATGTCGGAAATAGCATCAAATTTTAGATTAAGTTTAGATTTGTTCGAATTGGTCACCTTTGGTACGAATTATGGCCTTCAAACGGCCAATGAAACCGTCACACACTGCCTGAATGTTGCTCTGCGGTATTTTTGCCCATTATCGTCCGGGCGAAACGCTTACTTTAGGTGATCGACACTTTGGTATTTTTTAGTGCCAACCTTGGTTTGTAAAATACTCCAGACACAATGGTTCAACGGATTGTTAGCCGGAGATTTTGGTGGCCATTGTGCACTGGAATTGAAGCGAGGAACCTCATTTTCTAACCATTCTTGTTTGGCGGGCCAAAGGTCTGCGGCCAAAATGTTTGCGTGCCCAAGGCTTTAATACACCCTCCAGAATATTTTCGCGATAATATTCGGCATTTATTCTGATGCCACAATCAATTAATACGAGCGGGGAGCGACCATCGGCTTTTATGGCGGCCCAAACCATCATCATGGTTTGGCCCTTGAGTTCTGGTGGCTAACCGAAGTTGTCCATTTTTGGGTGGCGGGCCAAAGTCTGCGGCCAAAATGTTTGCGTGCCCAAGGGTTGAATACACCCTCCAGAATATTTTTGCGATAATACTCGGCATTTATTCTGATGCCATGGTCGATTAATACGAGCGGAGAGCAACCATCGGCTGTTATGGCGGCCTACACCATCACCATGGCCGACGCTTGAGTTCTGGTGGGCAACCGAAGGTGCACATTTCCACCTGACCTTTTCTGCAAGTAAACACGATCATTTTGTTTGTTTAAAAACTGAGAAAATCATCGGAGAAAACCAAATTCGGCAGTTCACCACTTTCGGCCAAGCGAAGTAACTCTTTAACTCTTTTGAGTCTATTTCCTTTCTGTTGCGGTGTAAGTTCTTGCACTTTTTAAAATTTCAACGGCTTTACTCCGAGCTCATCTTTCAATATTTGCCGAAAGGAATGTTGCGATATTTTCAGCTCATGAACCATTTTTCGGCCACTGCGATGCGGGTTTCGATCAAGTAGCTTCTTTACTTTACCATTCCTGCTGATGTTGCTGTTTTCTTCCGTCTACTTCCTTGACGTTGGGCTACGCTACCAGTATCACGGTAACGAGCGATGATACGAGACACAAAAGATTTATTCACATTTAAATGCTGGAGTGCTCTAACGATAGCCACTTGTGGTTTTCCAGCCAAATATATAGAGAAATCACACCATCACGCTTGAATTCCATTACGAATAATTTTTTTTGTGGAAAATTCCCAGCAAAATGCTTTTGTCCGCTTGTAAACAATATAATGAGCTGTCACTGGAATAATTTTAAACGCTGTCGGACGAGTGGCTTAGAAATGAGAGCAGTCTGAAGTTGGTTGCAGTCTTTTCATCTCACCCTGTACACCATCCATTTGCAAAAACTTTAACAATGTTTATACCCTACAACATACATAGTATGGAGTGTATATAAGGTTGTTCATTCCGTTTGTATCTAATCGAAATAATAATTTAATACCTATAAATTCTAAGGCGATTTAGCCCTGTCCGTCCGTCCGTCGGTATTAATCACGCTGGAGTCAAATCGAATTAAGATAGGGAGCTAAACTTTTGCACAGATCAGTCTTTGGCATGCCGGAAGGTTAAGTTCGAAGATGGGCTATATCGGTGCACGATATCGTATGGCCCCCATATAACCATGCCACCCGATATTCGGTATTTTGATGATTTTAGGCATATTTTTCAATAAAATTGTGTGAAATCCTACACGAGGAGTTCCTTCTGAGCTTTAACTCCATGGAAGAGAATTATGTATATAGGTCCACAATATCGTATACCCCCCATATAACGGTACCTCCCCATATTCGGTATTTTGATGATTATAGCCAAGAATATTTAATTTTAATAATTATCATGAATCAAGTTTCGACTAGATGGAGTGGACCGATATTGTCCATTTTCGCACCTGACCTAGCACTGGATGATCCTTTCTTATTCTACACCGTCAATTGTTTTCTGTGAAAATTTTGACTTTTTGTGTGGGAGATATTGCCCATCTCCGAACTCGATTTATGTTTGATAATTATATTACGATCTACCAAGTTTAGACCAAATCGGATACTCCCTTGGAGAGTTATCGTGCGCACCAGACAGACGGGCAGACATCGCTCCAAGGAGACCTAGGGTCTAAAACCGTTATTTCCATGAGATACATTTTGGCCGTATCAAATGATACCCTCTCTAGCCATATAGCTGACGATATAAAAACATTGTACAAAACTTGACTTTTGACAGGTAAAAATGGATATTTTGCCAATAGCGCATTCCTACAAATGTCACAAAAATTTGAGTTAATTGTTTCTGTTGTTCAAACATTTGTTTTTTTTTTTTTTTTTTCTACGAAATTTATCAATTTCAAAAATTTTATTTTCAAAACAAACATCGAAAATATTTATAAACACAAACAATATATTAGTACAAATGTACTTTATTTTAATACAACAAATATGTCAATAACTCCCACTAAACACGCAACAACAAATCAACAAGAGAAGCACAACTAGCATCGTCATCTAATATTTCGTTAATATTGCACAGATTGTTTATTTGAATATTTATTTCCAACTTTGCTAATTAATCCTCTTTAGCTAAGAGCGCTGTTAACGATGTCAAGTTTGATGATCACAGGCTTTGTTGTTGGCGCATTGAATGTGCGGTTTTTTAAATAGTGAGATTTGATTTTTGTCACTCTCACTCTTTGAGCAAATTTGGAGGTGTGTATTATTCGCACAGTGTCGCAGACGATGTCAGATTAAGATTTTCAGTTCGGTTGTCGAAGTTTAATATTGTTTTGTGAGTAGGGTGCATGGACTTGGGCGCCAATTCACACTTGTTGAAATGTTTATTTGTTTACTTCCTCTACCTGGATTTTGGTATACAGGGTGAGATGAAAAAACTACAACTAAGATCAGACTGCTGTCATTTCTAAGCCACTCGCCGGACAGTTGTTAAAGTTATTCCAGTGACAGCTCCTTACATCGTTTAAAAGCGTACCAAAGCATTTTGGTGAGAATTTTCCAGAAAAAAGTTATTTGTGATAAAAGCGTGATAGTGTGATTTCTTTATATTTGGCTGGAAAACCACAAGTGGCTATCGTTAGAGCACTCCAGCATTTGAATGTGAATAAATATTTTGTGTCTCGTACCGATTATGTGATACTGGTAACGTAGCCCGACGTCAAGGAAGTGGACGGAAGAAAACAGCAACATCAGCAGAAATGTTTCGAAAAGTAAAGAAGCGACTTGATCGAAAAATGGCTCGTAAGCTGAACATATCGTAATATTCCATACGGCAAATATTAAAAAGTGAGCTCGGTGTAAAGCCATTGAAATTCTAAAAACGTGCAAGAACTTACACCGCAAAAGAAAGAAAATAGACTCAAAAGAGCTAAAGAGTTGCTTCGCTTGGCCGAAAGTGGTGAACTGCCGAATTTGGTTTTCTCAATCTCCGATGAGAAAACATTCGTGTTTACTTGCCAAAGAGGTCAGCTGAAAATGTGCACCTTCGTTTGGCCGGCCACCAGAACTTAAGCGCCGGCCATGGTGATGGTGTGGGCCGCCATAACTGTCGATGGTCGCTCTCCACTCGTATTAATCGACCGTGACATCAGAATAAATGCCGAATATTATCACGAAAATATTCTGGAGGGTGTAATAAAGCCATGGACATTCCAACAAGACTCAGCACACGCCACCCAAGAATGATTACAAAATGAGGTTCCTCGCTTCATTTTCAGCCCACAATGGCCAGCAAAATCTCCGGATACCAATCCGTTGAACTATTGTGTCTGGAGTATTTTGGAAAGCAAGGTTAGCATTAAAAAATACCAAAGTGTCGATCACCTCAAGCAAGCGCTTCGCCGGGAATGGTCCAAAATATCGCAGAACAACATTCGGGCAGCGTGTGACGGTTTCATTGGCCGTTTGAAGGCCATAATTCGTGTCAAAGGTGACCAATTCGAACAAATCTAAACGTATTCTAAAATTTGATGCTATTTCCGACATTTTTTGCTTTCATTTAATAAAAATTTAAAAAAAAAATCTATAAATTATAGCATTTGATTTTATTGCAGTTTTTTATCTCAGCCTGTACAATATTATTCATTTCCAAGTTAATCCTCACAAAGCCTTCATATATTCTTGATTTGCATAAAACTCTTTTCACTCCTTTTGGTGGTCGAAAATAGCAAAATTCAGACATCATACCTTTTGGTTGTCGAAAATCGCAAAATTCAGACATAATACCCTTTATCGTTGAATGTAATATCATGTAAAGCATTTCCTGTTTTTTACTTTATCTACAATAAGCCTGCATTGCTTCACGTTTGATACTTTTTACTTATTTTGCATTTAACTGAAGTGTACAGCCCCAATTCTATTTCTACAACTTTTTACAGGCACTCACATTAGCAAAAAAGGACGTTACGCTTTGATGGATGGAATTGCATGCATTCTACTTATCTTAATCCGTCTCTGTATGCATTCACTTGAGTGCAGTGGACACCACTTCATGCAGATATGTGAGTGTGTGTGTGGCATCAAGATAGACAGATATGCATTTATGACGAACAGGCTTAACATGTATTTTTTTCTAGCAAAATGTACAGCAAATGGGCTAAAAGGGGAGGAAGCTTTAAATCGATACTCTTTTGTACAATTTTCTTGGATACAAAAAATTATGATGGACAATCATAGAAATCCGACTGAGTGTATAAAAAATCAATTTTTGCAAAATATTTCGTTTTCATAAATTTGCGCCAATTTTAAATTCATGGATGATATTTTTTTAAAAGATGTAATAAATTAGTTATCATCAAATTTTAATTTATTCACTTATTACTGAAGAATTCTCAATATACCCATAATTGTGCAAGAGATCAAGTTAAAAGTATCAGTCGGTTTTGCCGACAGATGTATACCCTCGCCCTATGTACGTTTATTCAAATACCTTTTGACTTACATTATGATTATTCAATATTTTCATCCTTTATGGAGGAGATACCGAATGATTGGGCCATTATTTTCCTGACTCTGACGTCAATATTACAATGTGACCGATTTGGACCAATCCTCCAATTTATAAGAGGTATATGATACTTTTTTTGAAAATTTTGAAATATGCGTGAAGTACCAGCTATAGTGGACCGAAGTGTTCCACTTCATCTCGTACTGATAAAAATATTGGGATGTGCAAAATTTGAAGAACATCAGACATCTGAATAATTGTTAATCAAAAATTTATCGAGTGGAAGAGAGCCAATACATTCCATATTGACATCAGATCTCTCTTGTTGAGATGTATATTAAGATATACCAAGTTTGAAAAGAATCGCTGACTTGTTTCGAACATTATGGAGATATTTTAAATAGTGACTCTTTGTGGGAAGGGTACCCTAAGGGGTAGGCCGATATCTATTATCTTCACTCAAAATCTTGTGTTAATAAAAGTATTATTTGGACTCCAAATGTCCTGAAACGGATTTGGTCCAAAGAGACTTAGGGTCTAAAATCGTTATTTCGCTGAGGCTCGTTTGAAATAACATATGCCCTCCATAGCATATAATGGCAAGGCATAAAAATGGCAAGACCCGTTGTATGCCGAATCACAACACATTCCACTTCAAACATGTATTATTACAAACAAAAATGTTAAAGGATATGTTATCGGTTGAGGCATTGCCAGATTACATTTGTGTGCAACCCTCCAACTCATCCAGGAACACTCATTCGAGCACATATATCACAACATGTTGTTGTATATAGCAAACCCAACCATCATGCAACATGTTGCAATTAAACGTATTTTTTCATGAATGAAATTTTGTTGGCTCAAACCTGTTGCGGTTCGCTTGATATTAAAAAGAAAAAGTCTTCTCAGACAATGCGGGTGAAATGGAATGGAATACAAGATGGATTTGTTCGTCTGCCGGAAAGATTTGGTAATTGCTGACATGGAACGAACATGCATACGCTTTGTTAACAAAAAGGGGGTAATAGAGTAGAAAAAAACTGAGAAGTAGTTTATGTGAAGTTTTTGTGTGTTTTAGATTAAAAAAGAATCATATATCTCAGTTAAGGCAAGAAAGTATTCGATATAATCTAAACATTGAAAATCGTGATATTTCTAGCATGCTAAGATCAAAATTAAAATATCCGACCGTTCCTTCTTTTTTGAATGCTTATAACTCTCAACAACATTTCTCTCAATAACAGTTATGGAAAATAACTCTTCACTATTTTGGAAATTTCCCAAATTATAAATATCTGCAGTGATTTGTATAGTTTTAAAATGTTGGCCTTTTGTGAGGTGCCAGGGTTTTTTCCCAGCTTCGAATATTGCAATATTTATAACATGGAAAACCTAGGTCCATTTTTTCTTTACGAAGAATCATAGATCCTTCTTTTATCCAATATTTGCAGGACTTTATATTTTGTATTCCCAACCTTTCGTTACTCTATTTATGGATTCTGTACACAATTCAACATTCCCAAACAAAATTCTTTGTACCCCTTCACAATGAATTTTCATACAACATACCGTTTTCGGTCACTTCACTTCAAACCATAATCGTCTCTAATGCCGATTTTAAGAAGTCTAGCTCTGCACCTTACTAGTTGGAAATGTTTGTCAAACAAAACTACGTACCAGATTTAAGAATGGTAGCTCTAACTCTACAATATTTAGTACTTTTACGAATTTTCCAATAATAGTGATCCAAACCGAAGTGTTAAGATCCAAGCTCTAAAATTACAGAATTATATTCCAAAACCCCATTTAGTAAATCTAACTGTACCATATTCATTATAATTCGAAATTTTAATTTTCTAAGCCTCAGACGTGGATATATATTTTTTCAAGGATCACCTAAGGCTCAAACGTGAACCTTTTGAAAACATTTTTTTTAAGAACAGCGGAGTCTCAGATATAAATTTTTTTAATTATTTTTTCGATAATCATCTGAGCCTGAAACGTGGATTAAAAAAGAAGGACCATATCAGCCTCAAACGGGGAATATTTTTTCAAAGAGCCCCAAACATGGAATTTGAAAGAAAATGTTTTTTAGGAACCATCTGAGCCTCAAACGGGTATTTTGAGAATATTTTTAGAATAGGACTACCTGAATCCGAAATTTGGATTTTTAATAATATTTGTTTAAGAGACTATCTGAGTCTGAGTCGTGGACTCTTCAAGACTAGTTTTTCAAGAATAATTAGAGCTACAAATATGGATTTTTAAAGAATGTTTTAAAGGACTTTAGGAGGATAAATAACATTTTTTAAGAATACTTTTTCGTGGAGCTATGGAGCCCTAAATGTGGATTTTTTAAATTAATATTTGTGCCAAAAAAAAAAAAAAAAATATTTTTTAAGGACATTCTGATCCTCAAACCAAACGTTTAAGAATCAATTTGTTTTAAAGGACCCTCTGTGTCTCATACGTGGATTTTAAGAATATTTTCTATCTTTGCCTCAAACTTGATTTTTTAATATATTTTTTAAAGGACTCTCCGAGCCTCAAAGGAGGAATTTTAAGAATAGTTTTTAAGGATTGTCCGAGCCTCAAATGTGTTTTTTTTAAGAATACGTTTTAAGGGTCAAAAGCAGAATTTTTAAGAATATGTTTTCAGAGGCCTTCCGAGTTTCAAATGTGAATTTTTTCTATATTTTTTCCATCACTAAATCTGATTTTTTTTTTAATTTTTTTAAAGACCATCTGAGCATCAAACAACTTTTTGTAAATACTTTTTAAGAAACTTCTGATTTTCAATCGTTGTTTTTTTAATATTTTTCAAAGACCATGTAAGCCTCAGACATAGATTTTAAAGAATATTTTTTCAAGGACCATTTGAACCTCAAACATGAATTTTTAAAGAATATTTTTCAAGGACCATCGGAGCCTCAAACTTGTTTTTTTTTTAATATTTTTCATGGACCATAAGACCCTCAAACGTGGATTTTTAAGATTTTTTACGACCATTTTAACCTCAAACTTGTATTTTTTAAGAATGCTTTTTCCAGGACCATCTGAGCCTAACAGTAGATTTTTTAATTTTTCGTCAGACAAAAGTTTGTACCCGAATTGAAAACTGTCGCTGTAGCACTAAAAAATATAGTCACAGCCTTTTAAAACGAATTTCCAAATAATACTGACTTGATAAGTACATGTTAAGCTCGAATTTAAAAGTACGGAATATTTTTTCGGTTTCCACATCTACATCATTTGCATTGATGAGACACCCCCATGCTAAATTTATGAGCCTCAGTCGTGGATATTTTTGAAGGATCATCTGAATCTCAATCGTGGATTTTCTGTATTTTTCGGATGACCATCTGAGGTCCTAACGTGGAGTTTTATAGGATTTTTCAAAGGGTATCTGAGACCACAGCGTGGGTTTTCAAAAATGTTTTTTCAGATTGATTTTTTTAATTTCATTTTTTATTTAACCTTAACTTTTTTGCAAATTTTTTAATAACCTCCATACCAAATTTCCGATTTTCGCTCGTAAAACGAATTTCCAAATAATACTGACTTGATAAGTACATGTTAAGCTCGAAGCTCTACGGTTTCTACAGCTACATCATTTGCATTGATGAGGCACCCCTATGCTAAATTTATGAGCCTCAGTCGAGGATATTTTTTTGAAGGATCTTCTGAATCTCAAACGTGGAGTTTTGATTAATTTTTTCCAATTACCATCTGAGCTCCAAACGTCGAGTTTGCAAGATTTTTTTCAAGGACCATCTGAGACTCCAACGTGGGTTTTTAAGAATGTGTTTTCAGATTGGATTTTTTATTTTTATTTAACGTTACCTTTTTTGCAAAAATTTATAAATTTGTTTAATGAGAAATATAAATCTCCAAAAATCACACCTCGGCTCGAGCATTATGCCTGAATTTTAGAGTTCTACGTGATGCATTTATCACTTATTTCGGTCCGGAGTTGTCAAATCTCAGATTAACGTAAGAACTTATTGGTAGCAATTTCAAGTCACGCTAATCATACCCCTTTTTGAGTTATAGACATTCCGAACTTATTTTGACCTTTCATTGCTGAAGCTATAAATTTAAATTAAATGTTCCGGCATAATTTATGCTAATCCTTTAAGATTATAAAATATCCATAAACGCAAATAAGGAAATAAATTTAATCTTAAAATTTATCGATTAATGTATCCTTCAACAATTCCTGCTATACCCCCATTTTTCCCATGGCCGAACTGCTTAATTAGGTGCCATCAGAGTTAACAAAAACAACAAATCTTTTGCAGGAAGTGAAATTAGTTTGTTGTCAGAACTAAAGGGGGGAACCTTTAGTTTTGTTTACGTTTCTCTTCGATGCCAACAAAAAGGATGTTGACCCACAGATTCAGGCTAAAGGTAATTAAGATTGTCCCTCTGCCAAAGACAAAGAAGATAAACCCTGTCGATGGTTGATTACTTGGGTTGTGGATAATTTAAGATATCTCAATAATCATGCCTTGGGAACATTTGTGGAAATCGTTATTTTCGTTATCTTCCTCGAATATTGTTTGCCTTGCTCAATCTCTTATCTTAGATTTAACTGGCAAAAGTTTCCGAAACACAGAACAACTGCCGAAAATAATCCATTGAGCAGAAAGACAAGTTCACGAAGTTCATTTAAATAAAAGCAAAATTGCCTTCAAAACTTTAACTTTTTAACAAGTCGACAAATTGTCGTAGGCCTTTCTAGGACTTTGTAACAGCCGCCAGAGTAAAGAGAAAAAGTTTTATTATTACGTCGCATTGCCAACGAATGAAGAAAAAAACCTTAGAGAGCATTGTTACAAGACCTCCTTAAAGCTCCTTGTAGTCGTTGTTTAATTTACACAACTATCTACAATGTCCGTGTGTGCGTGTGTGTGTCTGTAAACAATTCCAAACGGAAAAGTAATTTAGTTTTGGTCCTTAAAGAGAATTCCGAAAAAATAAGTCAACATTGATGTAATTTGAAATTCTCTTGGGCTATAGCGGCTTGTTATAGCCCAGCGCAAACAAAGGAGAATTCCTGGTAGGTGTAACCCAAACAGACAATTGATCCACAATATATTAGTACAATTGTTGGTAATGGAAGTGGATCTTAGGCTGGCGAACCAGACGAAGGGTATTTTTATGTTTGACAGTGGCTCCAAGCTTTTTTTTTATTTTACGAGAATTAAAAATATATTTCGAAAAATTCCTAAAAAAACATTTATTCTTTTAGATTTTTTTATACCCTCCACCATACTATGGAGGGTATATTAAATTTGTCATTGCGTTTGTAACTCCTCGAAATACTCATGTCAGACCCAACAAAGTATATATATTCTTGATCAGCGTAAAATTCTAAGTCGATTTAGCGATGTCCGTCTGTCTGTCCGCCTGTCTGTTGTAATCACGCTATCTTTCGAATAAATTGAGATAGATGGCTAAAATTTTGCACACATGTTTATTTTTCCAGTAGGCAGGTTAAGTTCGTAAATGGGCCATGTAGGTCCACGTTTTTATATAGCCCCCATATAACGGTACCTCCCGATATTCGGTATTTTGATGATTTTAGCGACATTATTCACGGGAATTGTTTCAAATCTGGTATTTGAAGTTCCAAATGGATACTACACCCTAAGACTGAAAATTGTCTGTGCAGGTCCACGTCTTCGTATAGCCCCCATATAACGGCACCTCGCTATGTTCAGTATTTTGATGATTTTAGCGACATTATTAACCGGAATTGTTTAAAATTTGGTATTTGAAGTTCGTTATGGGAACTACAGTCTGTGACAGAAAATTGTCGGTGCGGGTCCAGTTTCGAATTTGAAAATGGTAATGGCTTATGACAAACAATGCATATGTATGTCCACGTCGTATAGACCTCAATATAACGGCTATATTCGGTATTTTTAAAATTTTAACAGAATTTTTTAAGGATTTTATTTTTTGAAAATTACCAAATTCGTTGCAAATGGTGGAGGGTATTAAAAGTTCGGTCCGGCCGAACTTACTGCTTTTTAACTTGTTAATCTTTAAAAAAAATGTTTGGGGTATTTTTAAAAAACATTTTCAAGAATAACCGAAATTTTTTTTTTTTTTTAATTTTATAAATAACATTTTTGGGAACTTTTAAAAAAATATTCCGTCGCAGATTTATTATTTTTTTTTTTTGTGAATTCCATGCTTTTTTTAGGGTTTACCAAAATTTTGGTGCGGTCCTGGATTTTTTGAAATTAGTTTCTTCAAATTTTCAAAAAAA